>NW_019387232.1:11797-12818 GCF_000671375.1 Centruroides sculpturatus | reverse complement strand
TTATACCTTAAGTTTTGTCATTAAAAATATAATTTAATATTAAACAAAGCTGGGAATGTTGTTGTTAGACTTTCCAGGCATTATTTGTTTTCGTCCCTAATAATTGCTACCATTACCTTAAGTCTTCAGATTGGTTAGGAGATATTAAGAGGGTGAAGCTATATTTCCCGAACTAATGGTCCGATTTTCCCTAAAATTTCAAGAAACATTTCTGCCTAATACACAAACCTCTCTGCAAAATTTCAGAAATTTTCGACAAAAAGCACAGGAATTATTAAACTTCAAATTGGATGAACAAAATCGTGTCTCCCCCNGAAGCGGGGACCCCACAGTATTTTTTATAGGGTGTCCAAAAATATTCATGCCAAATTTGATGCGGATACGTTGAACGGTATGGAAACTTTTATCCAATATACGGAGTCCGACCCCACTCGAGATACACGACTCTCTATCTCCTCTTATATCTCCCCATCCCGTCGACCTTTAACCATCAAAATTTAACAACCTCGAACCCTCTAACACAGAAATCTCCATGCCAAATTTCAAAAATATTCACATAAAATTACAGGAGTTATTAAGCTTTAAATTGGGTGAACAAAATCGTGCACCCCCCCACACACACTAACGCTTAAACATACAGAAAAAACTCCTTAATTTTTTTTGTATTTTTCCACATTTCGAGGTCTCCCGAGTATGAAAATATAAAAAATTTTGGATGGAATAATTTTTTGACTGATCTGTTATATATAACATACGATAATGTAAAAAAAAACAATAAAAATCTCAAATTCTCTAACTGGTTTCTACGAGTTGATCATCCCATGACTCCATCAATTCTGTTAAATTTGAGCAATTTCAGTTATTTTTATCATTTTCTCCTGTCAAAAACTTATCTTCAAACAGATAAAAAAAAAACTAGAAAATAATATAAAATATATTCTAAAATCTATAACATATTTCTAATAATTCAGTAGATTAAACATTACATTATTTATATTAAAAAAATATATTTATATATATA
>NW_019387232.1:0-5368 GCF_000671375.1 Centruroides sculpturatus | reverse complement strand
AATAATATTATATCTCTTCGCGTTTAAAATATTTTTTTTTACCAAATTAAAATTATTGTAAATTTTTAAAATATTATTTAAAATTATAACTTTTACAGTTTATAATTAAAATTCTATGCTTTTATTAATTTTTATAATGAGAATTTCTTCTTTATTCAAAATATTCCCCTGTAAAGCGTGCATTACCTGCAATACTTCTGTATAATCAGTTGTTTGGAAATTATAAAATATAGCACTTTTCTTATCGGAAAAAGCAGAATATTTTTATGAATTTACAAGATTTAAACTTTTGAATATAAATTTTATGTCAATATTATATGATTTATAGATACCCACACACACACTAACATACAGGAAAAAAACACCCCAATTTTTTGCATTTCTCGACATTTCAAGATCCCCCTAGTCCGAAAACGTAAAAATAATCAGGGGTCAGTTTAGACCGATGGCCATACTTTTCCTCTGTTATATATAACAGCTGGAAAAATAAAATTGATAACGATAAAAAATTTGCTTTAAAAACAGCATTACATAATTATTTATCATTCGATAAAAGAGGTAATTATATAATTATTTATAGAATCTTCTTACAGATAATGATGGAAATCATAAGTCGTTTGAGAATTCTTGCATCGACTTATATCCTAATTTGCCTCAATACAAAATGTAAGAAATAGCAATTAACAGCAGATTTAACTGGTAATCTCTAATCAGAGAAAAGTTAAGAGATCAGTTTTCGTTTCCTTTTGAAAATTCCGGTATTTAACTTGCTAATTTTAGAAAGAGCAAAGAGATAGGACATCCCACTACTTTAAAATTGTCTTTAAAATATAAATATGTAAATTAAATAAAGCCGATCATCTTTCTCTCCAATTTATATATGAGCATTAATTTAATTAAATTAATTCTGATGGTTATTGTATATATTTAAACTTTGTTGAATTTAATAGTGGAACGAGAAGTTTTCACAATCTGGTTTAATTGTTATAGGTCAAGTAGAATCTAACTCTTATCTCTAACGTTCTTTCTTAATCTGCTTTATTCAGACAAGGTTAATTCACACAGTCTCCTTTACGACTCGATACACACCAATGGAAAATAGAGCCGGAAGAGATAGCACAGCCTTTCAAATGTAATGTTCTATTATCTGCCATGTCTTAATTAACTGTATCACGTGATAGTTTTATATAATTACTTTAAAAAAATTTTTAAATACGTAAACAGGATGCTTTTAATCAGATGAGGCTTACAAACACCTTTCCATGTTAACTACTTTGTTATACATTTATAAGAAACTCTGGTATCTGTGTTTTTATGTTTAAAAATATATAGTAAAAAGTCTAAACTTTAAATTAGTTGAGTAAATATTCCTTCCATTTGAAAATTTAATGATTAATATCGATTGTTGTTACTCTTGTTCTTGCGAGGAGCGGTTTTTAAATCTTTATTTGTTTATTTATTTATTTTTAGTTTATAAATAATTTATTAAAAACAACTCCTATGTTAGTGAAAGTAAAAATATTTTTTGCCATGTTTACCTCAAATAACACACCTTGAATAATTATCTTTAAAAATTTTAAATATAACTTATATGAAGTGCAGTGAAGAGTTCAGTTATTATACTTTATATATTCTATACTTTAGGGTCGACCCCCTCAAGGATTTCTTGACCTTTCATCAACCTATATTTTACTAATGCAGTTAAATTATAAATAAATAAATTTGATAAGTCAGCATTAATCTACCCAGCATTTTCATAGAAAAGATCTACTTATAGTATGCGAATTTTCAATTTTCTGAATTGTCATACACACAACCCATTGAACTGTTTTTAATAAACTGATTTAAATTGTCCCACATTTACATTCCCCTTAAAATGCCTTATCGATCACTTTTGGAGCCTCTGCTTTAGTCTATAATTACTATAGGCCTATATAGTTTACTGTGTAGTAAATAAACTGTTTGATGTACTGTACTTCCTAAATGTACCGTATACAGTTTAATGTAAAGTTAGCAAACTGTTTATTACACTTCCTACACTCTATACATTGTTTACTGTATTATCTGTTTGCATTACTAAGTGGTAAGTACTATACTTTCTTTACATTTGTAAAATAATATAGAGTAAACAATAGCAGAATTTCATTTTCTTTATCATTTAAAATATATATTTAAAAATTATATTAAATTATAATTATATATTTTCACGCATATATTTGATATATAAGGGTGCCATTTAAGAATAAGCGATGTGTATGAAGAAAATATCGAGTGATAAATTATACATAAAAATTGGCAAAAAATCTGGACTCGAGAACATTAACTTAACTAATTTATATCAAATGTTGAAAAATTAATCAAGATGGATGATTTTCTCTTACGAAAAGGCAGTTTTAAAGTAATGGTCGGATAAGATATTCGTAAATAATTCATAAAAAATAAAATCTCGACATTATATTTTCATATATATAACTTACATAAAAGAACATGATACGATATATATATTTTTAATAAAAGAATAATATTTTATAGAGAAGATTTATAAGATTTATACTATTTTATATTGCATACGATAAATATATATATGACAGTTTAATTCTGTTGGGAAACGATAAAAAAACGAGTAGAGTAACATACTGCTTTAATTTCTAAGTTTTCTAAAGTGCTAGGATATAAACAATTTGACTTGATCTGGGATTTTTTTTAAGAGTGATGTTTTACAACTTGCGAGTGAGTTAACGCCCCGAACAGATTTTAAACAGACATCCATTAAATGCAAGATGTTTCTTAGATATCATTTTCTTCCATCTAATGGACCATTCCGGGTTTTAAACAGCTCTTTTCTTTATTATGAATTCACCTAGAAATAAATTTAAGGTTTGCTCTCTATGTACGACATTTCATATATATATATATATATATAAAGGTCGCAATTCATGATTCTCAAAATTTAAAGTTGGTTTAGAATAATAGATAATTTTATTTATTTATTTTTTCTTAAATTACAACACAGTTTAACTTTAAAGTCCTATAATAATTTAGCTATTAAAGTGAAGTAAGAGAGAGTATATCAAAATTTATCTAGTAGTTATTGAGGGAATAACTGCATAATCCCTTTTCTCTTCCTTTGGGAAAACAACTTTATGGAAATAGTCCCACATTGATTAATAATATATATTAAGCATACATACTGCTAATTATCTTGCACCGAAATTTACTCAAACCTATCAAATGACGAAATCGAACGAAGGATGAATTTGTCGTGCAAAATTGCACGCTCTCCATTCAACCACCCATCTATCATAACCTTGTAAGGTTTGACAGTGATTAATGCTCATTTGAATTGGTTTTTTTTAAAGTTACTTATATTATTATTATTATATTTTTATTTACATTGTTGTAAAGCATAGTTTGATTAATCTATACAACATTGTACTCACTTCAATTAAGATAAAAACATGAATACATTTTCGAGTTGCTTCCAATGATTCTTTTTTTTGTTAGCTCTTTTTATCAGTTTACTATTCATTTCAGAGTTTAATAATTATTAAATTAATTTTCTTTTTATGCAATTTACTTGAAGATAAGCAAGAACTTTTTTGTGTTTATATTAATTTTCTATGCTAACTTTAGTGAAAAGATGTTTAAAGAATAAAGAACGTTTATAGAAAATGCCCTTTACTCTATGAGAATTCAATAAAAATCGATTTTTCTTTAAGGATGAATTTGTAAAGATCTTTTTGAAAAATTTTGAATAATAACAATAAAAATATATATATATACTTTATTTAGTAAACATACTTTCAGTTACTTGAATGACGAGGTTATCTTTATCTTTATATACATAACTTTCAATTAAAAGTAAAAACTTTTATCTGTATAAAAATTTCAAAGCAATTTTTAATAAAATTATAACTAAGGATATTTTAAATAATATTATATTAACTCTTACACATTTTAATTTTATATAATTATTGTTAAAAATAACATAAAAATTAGTTAATGAAAAATAAATTTTCGTATTAAATTAAACAAAAGAATTAAACAAAAATTAATAATTAAGTAAAAAAGTATGACAAAAAATTAAAATAAATAAAAGTCAATTATGTAAATTTAACAGCTTTTATTTTAATTTAATAAAAATATTAACTAAAATTTAATTTTATAAAGTGAAAAATAATTCAAAAATACAAATAAAATAGTAAAGTACGAGAAGAAAATGAAATATAAACATAGGTAGTCCTCTGAGAGTCATTAAAATATTAAAACAGAAACATTTTTACTAATAATTGACTGAATATATAATTGTCGCAATTGATTGGAGGAAAAGAAAAATGTCTACGCCTATTATTTTCAATTTCGACCAATCGTCGTTAGAACATTTTATAATTGACCGTTTATATAAACATTGATATTCATAACATATTTCTACTTATAAAATTACTATATTTGTTTACAGAAATTTACTCTATTATTATTTAAAATGAAATAAACACTAATACTTAATATGTAGTAAAAAAAAAAGAAATAATGCAATAAATATAAATAAATGGGTCAAATTCTAAAGATTATTTATTCAAATAAAATAAAATTATATTATCATAGAAAATATAAATATAAAGCTAACAAAATTATTACGAGTTAGTGCAGTTTTGTAGTTTAGAGGGTTCTTAACTTGGAAGAGTAATGGAATGTGCCGCATCAGTCTATGTAAGAGATAATCTCCTCAACAATTACGACATACTGCAATGTTTGCAGTGTAATGAAGTTAATGCTACTCGATTGTGCTAAATATTTAATTTCGTCAGAGAAACCGGCTACGTTGATTCATTAAACTTGAATTTTCTTGTAAATATAATATTCATGCGTTTATATGCGTGCGGTTACAATATTATAAATTTATTGTTTATGTTTACTTGTTTATGTATATTTATAATGTTTTATAATATCATAAAAATTATTTTTAAAAATCGTTATAATTAGAATTTTATGTAAGTTTATCTCATTATATCTCTTCGCGTTTAAAATATTTTTTTTTACCAAATTAAAATTATTGTAAATTTTTAAAATATTATTTAAAATTATAACTTTTACAGTTTATAATTAAAATTCTATGCTTTTATTAATTTTTATAATGAGAATTTCTTCTTTATTCAAAATATTCCCCTGTAAAGCGTGCATTACCTGCAATACTTCTGTATAATCAGTTGTTTGGAAATTATAAAATATAGCACTTTTCTTATCGGAAAAAGCAGAATATTTTTATGAATTTACAAGATTTAAACTTTTGAATATAAATTTTATGTCAATATTATATGATTTATAGATAAGAACTGCAAAATTTCAGAAATTTTCGACAAAAAGCACA
>NW_019387231.1:0-13098 GCF_000671375.1 Centruroides sculpturatus | reverse complement strand
ATAAGTGTTATATTCATATTGCGTATTAATTAAATATATTAAATAATTGAAGCCAAATAAAGGTTTTATCACTGAGACGTTCTCATGTGTATAATTTGTAAATGTATATAATGACTGATGGTAAATATTAAATCAGCACAATTAGGCACGCCTACCTCCACCCCTTTGACTACGAGACCGAATTGGACATCAAAGAATATTTGGCGTGGTTCTACCCCGTCCAACTTTTATAAAATTCAAAGTAACTTCAATATATCTACTTTCCGATAATTGTTTTTTAATTATATATTAATGAGGTAGTAGATATTAGTGTCCATATTTCTAATTATAGTTAATGTTTCTAATTATTTTTACTTTCTTCCGTTTTATACTTCTTTTTTTTAAACAAAGGAAAACATTAATTAACCTTAAAAATTCCTTTTTTTTTAATTTTATTAAGTATTAATTATCGGATTTAGAATTGATTTTTCAATAAAATAATTGAATAATTCGTTGAACTCTTGAGTCCATTAATCTTATTCTATGCCCCCTTAAATCTTAAAAAAATAATAATTAAGTATATTTACATCATTTTATGCTTAATTCTTTAATAATTTCTTTGATAATATATATATTTTACTTTTAAATTTGATAAAAATTGTTTTTATATTCTTCATAATGTAGCAAATAGCCATACTTTTCTCGTTTTTATTATAATTAATAATTACAGATTTAATTTAAATTAATTGTTAATTCATTTTTGAAGGAAATTTTCTAAATTAAATTGTTATAATCATATATATACTATATATCGAGACGTAATTAATAGTAGGCCCTATTAAAAATCATTTTAAAAACAAGCAGATTTACGGATAATTAAAATAAAAAATTTATTTTTTAAATTAAATATTTTAGAATAATTTATTAAAATTATTTTAATGTACGTAATTGAATAGGAAGCAAGTCACTACTGTATAATTTTAATGCAATATTTAAAAAATGATATAATATTAGAATAAGCATTCATCTACTGATCCATTCAATATAATAATACATATTAAAAGTTAGAAAGTAACTTTTCAATGCAAGAAAGTATACTCCAATCTTGTTTATTAAATAAAAAAATTATATAATTTAATATTAATAATAAAACAAATATTCGTTTTATAATATAAAAAATGTAATATTTAATCAATTAAACACGAACTGAAACTAGTTATAAAAGTTGTATCCATTAAAAAAGTAACAAGGACTAACCTTAATATATTATTTTTTTAATCTTCTGTTAAAACTCAACTAGGTAAATATTCACAACAAGGATAAAGAATTGATCATCACGAGTTCGGTCCAATAGCAGAAATGGGAGGAAAAGGGCTAGCATCGTCCTCTTTTCTAAATATCCAACACGTGGTNCCTTAAAAATTCCTTTTTTTTTAATTTTATTAAGTATTAATTATCGGATTTAGAATTGATTTTTCAATAAAATAATTGAATAATTCGTTGAACTCTTGAGTCCATTAATCTTATTCTATGCCCCCTTAAATCTTAAAAAAATAATAATTAAGTATATTTACATCATTTTATGCTTAATTCTTTAATAATTTCTTTGATAATATATATATTTTACTTTTAAATTTGATAAAAATTGTTTTTATATTCTTCATAATGTAGCAAATAGCCATACTTTTCTCGTTTTTATTATAATTAATAATTACAGATTTAATTTAAATTAATTGTTAATTCATTTTTGAAGGAAATTTTCTAAATTAAATTGTTATAATCATATATATACTATATATCGAGACGTAATTAATAGTAGGCCCTATTAAAAATCATTTTAAAAACAAGCAGATTTACGGATAATTAAAATAAAAAATTTATTTTTTAAATTAAATATTTTAGAATAATTTATTAAAATTATTTTAATGTACGTAATTGAATAGGAAGCAAGTCACTACTGTATAATTTTAATGCAATATTTAAAAAATGATATAATATTAGAATAAGCATTCATCTACTGATCCATTCAATATAATAATACATATTAAAAGTTAGAAAGTAACTTTTCAATGCAAGAAAGTATACTCCAATCTTGTTTATTAAATAAAAAAATTATATAATTTAATATTAATAATAAAACAAATATTCGTTTTATAATATAAAAAATGTAATATTTAATCAATTAAACACGAACTGAAACTAGTTATAAAAGTTGTATCCATTAAAAAAGTAACAAGGACTAACCTTAATATATTATTTTTTTAATCTTCTGTTAAAACTCAACTAGGTAAATATTCACAACAAGGATAAAGAATTGATCATCACGAGTTCGGTCCAATAGCAGAAATGGGAGGAAAAGGGCTAGCATCGTCCTCTTTTCTAAATATCCAACACGTGGTTGTAGATTAACATTGAGCATGCGTTAGAACAAGTGTATTTTCGTAGAAAGTTTGCCCCTCCCTATGCAGGTAACAACCCACGCTACGTACCCTATTACTGATTCTTTTTATCATCAAAAAATTTTCCCGGAAAATATACTTATGATTGATTTTTTCTTCTTTAAAATCAAATTTCCACATAAGATATTTTCCTCCCCAGAATTAAAGTAAGATAATGTAAACTCATTTATAGATTATTTGTAGTATTAAAACTACATCGTGACTGTGTACACTTAACATAATTCTCTACGTTTAAGTAATAGCTATTATTTAATTACACCTGTATCGACAAATTCATCCACGCGTAACAAATTACACTATTATTAATCTACTTCCTGATAAATTTTTAAAATATAGGAAAAGCTAGAAAGGTAAATTGTAAGTTAATCTTTCCAGTTTCCTACTACATATATTTTTATTTCTTTATTTTTAATGTTAATTTAGAATACTCTAGAGGTATATTTCTTCCCACTTTATTATCTAGTACCTTTTTTCTGCTTAGAATTAAATAATTTCTACTGAAAAGAACAATAACCTCCCGCTGTCTGTTGTAGAGAGCAATGACAAATTATAGTAAGCGGAATAAGTTTTTTTTTTCCTGTAGAAGCTGACGAATAACCATTAAATTCCGAATAAACAAATTACAAAATTTAACAATAAATTCTCCTTCTTACAATTGCAATATTTCGTGTAATGCGTTTTTATATGTGTTTATAATGCATCTGCATAAAAGTTATCGATTGAGCTTCCGGATAAATTTACCTTTCTAGTGCATCTTTAGTGAATTATTTACAAATAATCCAACTAATTGGTAATTTGTTATAAATTACAATTTTTTTTATTTTAATAGTTTAATAGTAAATGTACTTTTCTTTGTTGCCACATGTTTAATGTATAATTTAAGTTAGTGTAATTACAATTACAGTCGACCCCCCCTATAACACTGTTGATTATTCCGTTTTATATGAATTCCATGTTGTACGAGTCGCTTAGATTTTACAAATTCGTGAGCCGTTCATAGCCCGGCACACGTATTTGTAAAATCTAAGAGACTCGTACAACATGGAACTCATATAAAACGGAATAATCAACAATGTTATAGTGGGGTCGACTGTATACTTTCATTTATAAAGTAACTTTTTATATATCTATATATATTTAAAACTTAAAAATTAAGGTAATAAAAATTAAATAAAAAAATTATTTGTTAATGGAATTTGTTTGACCTAAATTTTAGAGTTAAAGTAATTTTTTACATAGCAATTGGCATAGAATATGATTAAGATCTTTTTAGTTTCAATTAAATTTAATTGAATGCATTAAAAAGTTTTAAATTTAAATATGATTTAATATAATGTTTAATAAGATATAATACACTTAAACATTCTAAATTTTAAGAGTTAGAAGCAGGAATTTAAACTCGTTGTGACTCTAAGCTACAACATATAAAGGCTCTCCCTCTTCGCCAAATAGTGATAAATTTATGGTTTCGAACTCATAATGTGACATCATCAGCTGTAGCCTGAAATAATATAGGGCTCTAAGTTGTACCTTGTTTAGCTTACATAATAATGTAGCCTTAGTTATTATTGTTGTTAAGGGATAGGGCCTAATTAAAGGTGTAGGATAAAGAGAGAGAGGATAAGGAAGAGGAGAGAAGATAGGGTAAAGTAGGAAGCATTAAAATAAATACGCTGTCTCTTGTTAAAATTAATTTTTTATTAATTTTAACAAGAGTTTTGACTTTGTTCTAATTAAGGTTTTGATTCTTTAATTTTTTATCACTTTTTAATTACGTTTTTTATCAATATATTTTTATAATTAATAACTATTTTTCGTATTTATTTTATATCAAATTACATTTTATACACTTTTAATTAAATATTTTAAAGCAAAAAAATATTATTTGTATGCAAATTTTGCCTTAAAAATCATTTAAAACTTTTACATTTTATATTAAAAAAGTTAATAAATAAATAAGAATTTCTTTTATTACAAAGAAACAAATTGTTGAATGATACTTTTCTTTGAAGGGAAACAATTTTCAATTATTCTTTTCAAAAATTTTTATAAAGACTCCTATTTTAATTTTAACTTTATTATTAATTCGTATAAATCGAATTTCTCTATTGATAAAATAAATAAATTAAATTAATTCACAAAGATACCTTTCAGTTGTTGAACTCAATTATCAATGATAATACAATTATTCATATCCTGCACTGTTAAAAGAATATAATATATATATTTTAAAGTTTTAATATTAAGTATTCTTTAAAAATTATATAGAAATTATGTTTATTCTTAAGAATATTTTATACCGTAAAATATTCATATGGGTGTTATAATTAGAAACAAGAATATGCACGATAATTACTTTACAATTTGATAATTTAAATAATAATGAACGGATAAATTCTAATAAATATTTACACCGTTAAATTGATACCATAATTAAAACGTGGGATATAAATTATATAAAGTTTTAAATGTTGAGGGAAAAAAGTTTAAAGAGCCTTAAGGCATAAAAATTTAGAAAATTGACTACTGGAATAATTAATTGTCACTATAAACGTCACCAGAGAAAATTTAATTCCAATAATTTTAAAAGATTGACAAGAATTTCTGTTGGGAAATTACAATTTTATTCCAATATTTGCAGACGTGAGCCTTAGGAAAAGTTCGAACCTTTGTCTATTCCTGGAGTTTAATGTTGTTTTCCTGTAAACGTAAACTTGTTTCGTTTTTTTAAGATAATAAAATTAATTTATATAATTTAATTTATAAATTCTAAAATTATATTTGTGATTGGTACAATATTTATAATTTAATTTTCTTTATGTAACATGTGAAATTATATATCCATACGTTACTTTGTGATATAAAAAACTGTAAATCCGTATACGTTATTTATTTGCACTTACGTAAAGTTACTTCTAAATAATAAGACAAAGAACAAAACTACTTACACTAAAATCAAATTAAGCACAGAAATCAATTTAAAATAAAAGCTTTCCTTCTAATTTAAAAGAAGATTGCATTCAAGAATGATTTTATTAGGTGCCACAATAACTTCAAAAAATTATTAAAACAAAATAAAAAATCCTGGAATTCAAATAAATCCTGGGCTACAGTTAAAGTTTTCCATGACTCCAAACCTCTAAACAAAGGACACTGTAGGAAACATAAAAAATATTCGTTGTTTAGAGGTGGGTCGTCTTTTAGAGGTTATCTTGTATGCATTTCAGAAAGGAACATTGGTGAAAGAGTGGCCGTCATTTAGAGGTTGTTCGTTTATATAATTGGACAGTTTATTGGGCTGCAATTTTGAAATTATAGACCTATAAATTCCCACTGGCATCTCTATCAGTCTCTCCTTCTTTAATCTCGAGTTGAATAGATAAAAATAGACACCAAATATGGAAAGCTTGGGACAGGAGGCCCCGTTTAATTACACACGAATTTCCGGTCCAGACCGAAAATCACGTTATTTCAATTCAAATCTTTTTTCAGAACGGAGTTAGATGATCGACATTGGCTCTCTTGCTAACAGGAAAAGTATAATTTACAGGGGCAAAACACTACTAATATCGAGAGCATATATTTTAAATTAAAAAATAAAAATTGCATCCCGCCACAATAAATAATTGTTCGATTTTACTTAAATAAGTTATATAAAACAATATTTGAATTAAAAATAAATTTTAATAATTTATAGCCACATATATTTAAGGAAATTTTATGTTAAAGTTTTGTTAAATGTATAAGGCTACAGTGTAGTTATATTAGACTCTATAGGGGCTATAATAGGTGTAGAGGAATATTTTTAATATTAAAATAATGTGCAGCAAATCTGTTAGTGTGATGCAGCACTTACAATGCTGAAGTAAACTTGATAATTATTTATTTTAATGGTAAGATAACAAATTTTTTCAGATTATTTTTCTGCGTATAACTCAATTTTTCTTTTAAAATAGCACTTTTTATTAAAGTTAGGATATTACATTATTGTAATTTTTGAAAGCAGGGAGTGAAGAACAATCAATAAAGTAATTTTAGACTTTTGAAAATCGAAGAAAATAGTGAAAAAAATCATATTATTAATATTGTTCAAAATGACATTAATTTGTATAAAAATAAACAAAAAAAAATATTTTATAATTAAATTAGTAATTTTTAAGCAATAAATATAACAATTTTTTAATGTTTTTATCGATTTTATATTAAATTTATTAGTAAAATAATTTTCAATCAAGTGATTACTTGTTGCTAGATCTTGCCTGTTTACCCAAAATAAATTCGCTAGACTATTAAAATTTTAATAATATTTTTAATCTTTCATGAGACGATGTCAAATTAATAACAAAAGATGCAGAAAAAAAATTTAATTTTATTGTTTTAAAGGATATATTTTAAAGGACATATTAAAATTAATTTCACAAACTTTAAATAATAAAATAATTTTAGATTAAATATTGATAAATTATTAAGTATTATAGTACTAATTGAATGATAATTTAGTGTAAATTTTGCTGATTAATATAAAAATTTAAAATAATAATAAGGTTAGTGATAATAAAGATGATAATTGGTAACAGAAAATTGGCTTTATCACATGTTTAAACCAATTAAAGGATAATTATGCATGTTATAAGCCCTTATTAACTTTCTTAATTTATGAAAAAGAATTGTTTCATCTGATTAAAGTTAAATACTAGAAGAGCATTTCCTGTTCTAGTATATATTATATAATGGAAGATTCTTAACCTCTAGTTTACCACTCATCAGTGGTATAACTAATATCTTGCTCGGGGGATGCTCGGGGGATGATCTGGGAGGAAAATATAAGTACAATCAAAATAAAGAAAAATTAAGCACATCGTGATGAGGATCCAACACCCACATCACCCCATAAATATGTCACAGCTATTCACAGATTAAGAAACCGTCACAAACTAGTGTAAAGTATTCTTCGCCCTTCAAAATTAGTTAAGAATACTCTTGGATATGATTTCGTTTATTTATAAACTTCAACGAGTAAATGTATGTAATTTAAACATGTATTTATATACAGTAGATTTTATGGATACAATATAACAAGATGATTTGTAAGATAGACGTTTATAGGTCGATAAATCCTTAAATATTCTTGTTTCCAACTAACAGATAATTAAGTAGAAAACATTAAAAATAAAATATGAAAAATCTTTAATTAATTTTATTATATTTACATTCCATTTATAATTGTAAATGAAATGATTCGCCTTCTTCGCCGCGGTATAGAAATGAATACTTGATGGCTTTAAAATGGCAAAATCTTCTAAAAAATAATTTGATAAATTAAAATATAACTCATTAAAATTACTATGAATAAATAAAAGATTTAAAATTAATTCTTAAATGTCATTTCTTTCTTACATAATTAAAGCATTTATGACATAATTAAAATTAATTATTTCTAATCAGTTAATCGCTTTTTAAAATATATTTAAATTTAAAATTTTTATGAAATTATTCGTTTATTTTTATTGTAGAAATTAATTGAAAATGGTATATTTATGAGAACTTTAATCAAATTAAAAGCGAAATTGTTGCATTTGAATATAATTAATTAAAGTGATATTTTATTAAATCTAATTAAAAACAAGCAAATTAATAAATATATATATATATATATAGGCCTATATATTTTTTATCAATCATTAAGTATAAAATAATAATAATTGCAAAATAAAAACTATTATATTTGTCAAATTTCATTTTATCCCCGATTAAAAATCAAAGTTAATATACAATTGACGTAAGTTACTTTAATATATGAATTATTAAAGCTTTATAAATTAATAAATATATTTTTAATTATATTTAATACATTATTTTAATTATAATTTACAGAAATGTAGAATTGTGTATGATATAAATTTAAAAAACAATTATTCTATGTGAACTTCACAGAGAATTTTTAGTAGAAGTAACTGTTAACAAGTACTATAGCTTATTTCCTTACTCTCCAAGCACATCCTTTCTCAACTTTTTCTACTTTTTTTGGAGGTTTTCCTTCATCTTTACAAGGGGATCAGCATCTTAATAGGTGAAAGATGTTGATCCTTATGCATAGAAACATAATACATCATTTGCAAAGATGTCTGTATGTTGAAGAAAAACATGCTGAACATGTTGAACTGCATATTATTTGAAAGTAAATTTCTTCCTTGAATTTACACATCTTATAATATAACAATATACATTATATATTACTACTTATTTGTTAAGTTATAAACTTAATATTACAATGATAATTATGTTTAAGGACGAAGTACTTAATATAATTTAAGGTTATAAATTTTATTTAACAAATATTTAAATAGTTGGATTTATCCATAATAATTTAATTAAATAAATAAATAGCATTTTATATAAGTCAAATAAACATTTAATAAATATTCGCCAATTGATTCAATACGCAATCGTATAAACATTATATATAATTGGATGTTTATTTGCTCTGTTTCTTTGTATTAAATAATCGATCGTTTAAAAATATATATATTATTAAAATGTCTGTGAATGTAAGTAAATTATCGATGTATTAAAAGGCATATGTAAAGATGCTGTAGATGCATTTACTATGGAGAGTTCAGCACAAGTACAGCTTTTGACCCCCTCAAGTGTTTAATAAGCATTTGAGGGGGGTCATCTTATGTACAAATTATGTGTATTATGTAATAATTAACATAATTTTTCCTTAGATACATTTAGATTATATTTAATTCAATTTTTAGATGGAGAAAATCATTGAGCATCCTTCTAAAATGATGCGAATTATTATCGATTTTTAATGATTAATTAAAAATATTCTTAAATTTTAAAAGAATTTTATAGGATTGCCTTTAGAGAATTTTTACTTTCTTTTTTTATTCATATATCGGACGTTTCCAATTAATTTTTAATTTTATCAAAGCAAAAATGTAGAATAATTAAACATTCAACTCATAAATTCTGTTGAATTTTATGAGTTTAATGTCCAATTATTCAATATTTTGCTTTGTCCTTTAAATAATGTCCAATTATTCAATTATTAATTCAATAGTTGAATTATAAAATAAATAAATGTTTTATAATTTCAAAAATAATTATTTAAATAAATAATGAGAAAATTAAATATAGGATTATTCTCTTCTTCTTTTTATTCATTTGAATTATTAAATTTTGCTAAAGAATGAAAATAAAAATTATTAATTTAATTAAGATTTAAAATATATAAATATATATTTTTTATTTTAAAAAACTTTATAAAATATTTTAAATGACAAAGAAATTTCCAATAAAATAATAATTATCAATTAAATGACTTGGAAAAGGATTAATTGATTGATTAATAAAAATTAATTAGCTTAATTAAATATTTTTTCATTGGAAATTATTTAGATATTTCACTTGACAGTATCAAATTTTAACTTGACATTACTTCATTTCAATCTCTTCTATTGACATAAAGTTGTAAAATAAACTCTTAATGACTAATTGCCTAGAAATTAAGTAGATAATTAAACATCCATCTTGCCTATAGACTAAAATGTTCACTAATTATGTCAAACAGTACGTTTCCCCTCAAGTCATATGACAACATTAGTGACAAGTCCCATTGCTCTTACGTATTAGTTCGATTTTCGTAGAGATCTTAATAATTTGTATAAGTTTAAAGTATATTATAATTAAAAATATGTAAATTTTAAGTATAAATTTATCTGATTTGTACATTTCCTTAACATCAGATTATAAGAAAAAAAAAACCATTGTAATTTATTTTTAAGGGATCAAAAATAAGAAAAATTCAGCAACGGGTTGCCTAACTTTCCCGGCAAAAAAGTTAAAATTGCATGTGGTGCGCTATGAGATTTTATTTAAAAACTTGTCGTACCCTACTCGAGGTACGACGTGTGACCTTCTCTATTTCCACACTCCCTTGAACTTTAACCAATAAAATTTAATAGACTTAATGCCCCTAATACATAAACCCTTCTTCAAAATTTCAGAAATTTTGGACAAAAGACTCAGGAGTTATTAACCTTCAAGTTGAGTGAAGGGTTCAATATGTATGGATGTTAGTGTATGTGGGAGGTGTACATCTCAGGCACACATTAACATCATGCATACAGAAAATTCCCAAATTTTTACATTTTTCGACGTTGGAGGGGTCATTTTTGACCGATTTTCCCCCTGTTATATAAAACAGCTGGAAAAATAAAAATATAACATTTTATTCGGATAATTATTCAAGTATAAAGAGAAACTTTCTATTAAATTTATTCTAAAAATAATCGAAATTTCCCTGCGGATATGTAAGGAATATTGGATTAAATGTATCTTAAAATATTAATAAAAATATTTAATCCTTTTACATGTTCAGTTTTCTTAGTTTCCGCCATGACCAAGCACGTAACAATTAGCAGAGTGAAGTCAAATTGAAACTAATTATCAAGTAATGAAGCATTAAGAAAACTGTATAACCTTTAAACAGATTTTCTATCCAGCTCCATTAATTATCTAACAGAGAAAGCTGTCTGTCGGTAACGTCTTTAAACAAGCATCAAACGTCGTATTCCAACACAAAACAATATTTTTCCTTTGACAGTTACGAGACCTATAGGTAAAACTCTTTATATATATATATNTAATTGTATTTTAAAATTGAATCTCGTGTTATAGTTTATATTGACATTTTAAAACCATATTTTTAAATTAAATAATAAAATTTTGTCACAGTTAATTATCATTATTCAAGAGAATTTTAGGAATTTGTATTATTTTTCTATATAATTTTAATTAATTTCAGCACCCACAATTGTGGAATTCTGCCTTTTTAAAAATTATTTTAATTAAATAAATGAGCAAAAAATTATTTCATTTAAAATATATACTATCCACCTCAAATTGGTAGTGGGTTGCCCCTGTACATCATACTTTTCCTGATAACAGTAGAGGCATGCTGATTATCTATGTCATTCCGTTCGGGGGAAATTTTTGAATTAAAATAACGTAATTTCCGGTAAAGGACCAGAAGTTCGTATGTAGTTAATCGAGGCCTCCTGCCCGTAAGTTTTCATATCTGGTCTCGAATTTCATTTATCTAATACCGTCCTCGAGATTTATTTAAAATTAATTTTTCAAAAATATATTGTAAATATTAACACTTAATTAATTTAAACGTAATTTTAAAAAATATTTTAAACGTATCCTGTAGAAATTTATACATTTTCTTTAGAATTTAATTCAATAATTGAGTTAAACATTATCAATATTGATTTGAAACGTATTAAATTGTATTTAGAACAAAATAATCAAAATTTTTGCTTGAAATTTGTATAGAAGGAAGTTAAGGTTATTTTTCTGGTATCTTATAATAAAATATAACGTTGAAATAATAATTAGTTGATATTTAAGGTGTGAAAAGTGCAGAAATATATCCAAAAATTTACATAAATTTAAATTAAATTTATTTTTAAATTTTTAAATTAAATTACTTTTTAATTTAAAACTGATTTTTAAATTAAAACACTTGAAAATATGTATACGTTCCAGGTGTCTTATGTGTGATTGATACACCTGTTTTAAAGAAAAACTACCTGCTGAATTGGCCTATCATTTTACGAAGGGGTGGAACAATATGCAAATTAGGAGTAACAAAACACTTCCTTAACTAGTTCAATTGATTTTATGGTGTACAAGATATAAGTAGGTATCTTGTCTTTATTAACAATTGTACCAAAATTTATCAAATGAAATATTAGTTTTTAATCATAGAATATTATAAAAACTCAGCAATTATAATTACACATCTATTATATTATAAATAATGCATGATCAGTTATGAATCATGGAATTTTCCGTTTAATTCTAAGAAAATTCATGATTCAGTCTATTATTTATTTACATAATTATCAGTTGTAAGTTTTCTTTAATTATCGTAAAATCATCAACTTCATGTTAAATTATAATGATGTAATTTATAAGTTATAAGAAAAGTTAAACTTTTGTTTGTATACACCTGCTGTAAATTAGTGCTTTAATTTAAATTAAATATTAAATAAATTTAAAGATCTAGATCAGTTGGGGTTGAGAACCTAACTTAAAGGTTAAGAACCTGTGGGGTGTGCCTAAAAAGGGACGCTCCATAGGGATACAGGATGAGATGCAGACGGATAGCACTACTTTCGATGAACAAATAGAAAGATTTGTACTAAGATTAACAAAGAATTTTAATTATATTTAACTTAATTGTTTATTAACTTCTTAAATTTCTTTTTTATTTCTTCTTAAATTATATTAATTAATTCTCTCATTGAAAACGGCCTATCATAATTTAAGGTTTTAATTTACATTAAAATTCTCCAGTTTAATTTATTAAATTAATTACATTTATCCCTTTTACCTGAAAGTTTTACAGATTTATTAGAAGCATCATTAAACTTCGATTTACTCTTCACCGTCTGTTCACCTGTTAATTTGGTGCTAAATCAGAGGTGGCGCTAAATCGTATGGAACATTTTCAACAATAATTACACTTAGTAGTGTGTTGAGAGTTTGAAAATCACGTGTTATGGTGATGATAGCGTGATTTATAATGCAAAATAGTACCTCTATATAATATGGGAAAGATCCGTTCACGTATCTTCTTTGA
>NW_019387230.1:0-15928 GCF_000671375.1 Centruroides sculpturatus | reverse complement strand
AACTGTATGAAAAATAGCTCAAAATTTATGAAATTAGATCTTTTTTGTAATTATTTAACCTGCATTATTTTAAACATTTAATATATTCAAATGATACTAATAGACACACAAAAATTCTATTTCACATTAATTAAAACTACTGTTCTCAAGAACATTAAATTTTATGTTAGAGATTTATGAAAGTAGAAAGTGAACACTTTCTCACATCTTATTTCCACTTCTCAAAGCATAAATTCTTTTTTTTTTTTTCACTTATCTTTCATCCAGTTTCCTTTATACTGATTTGTCTTTTCAATTCTTGAGTGATAACAGTTGCTTATCTCACAAAGTATGAACTAGTCTTTATCTTTAAAAAAAAGTCTCTGAAGAATAAAATACAGTACATTTCATATTCTGTGAAAAAGAATAAAATAAAAAATGTATTTTTCTTTTGGTTCAAAAAATGGAAGAATTTTTCTACTGTTCTATTCTTCTTACCACACAATTCTTTGTGTCTCTAATATAATTTTTGTCTGACATGAAACTAGATAATGATTGAGATAACAAAATGTTTATTGATTAAAACAACTTACTCCAATATAGGAAATTCTACAAAAAACATTATTTTAAAAAAATTAGATTTGGAATAACATTCATGTAAAATTATGATTTTCTTGAAAATCTGTGTTTCTATTGAGTATTTATTTCAAATTAAGTAACAGTTATCTTATTTCAAATGAGAATATTAAAGAGCTTTTCTGTTCCTCCTTGATTCTTTCCAAGTACGAATAAATTTTGAGAGAACAATGAAGTAAAACAAATTTACTTTCCTTTTCTATTCTAATAAAATAAAATCAGTATTAATGTTTAAATATAATACATTAATAGTGTATTAATATAATAGAAAGCCTTCTTTACATTTAGATACTTCATCAATAGCCTATTTCTCCATGTCAAATATGACTATTCCATATCTGCTAATTACTCTAATTTCATGTAGATAACCTCAGATTACCTGCATTTGAAAGAATTTGAAAGTAGATATAGGTTATTTGCTTATTTTTAACTTTCAATTACAAACTGATGAGCCTTTCCTTTGTCTAAAGTCAGCAAGGGCACTTTTAGAAAATATAGAAAATCCTTCACATATTCATCTACCATTGCAATTTTTCCCGAAACTACGAAGACACATACCTTACTTTAGTTCTCTCTAGTTTATTTTCTGCTTATCCATCTGCATCTTAATTAATATTAACAGATACTCCTACTTAAACTTTAATCTTAAAATAAAATCAGTAACTTATAAATGTAATATTTTCAGTATGATTTCCTTCTCTTTACAATAACTCTAAGAGAACTATTGAGAAAATTCTGTTTTAGAAGCTGATTGTCAATTTTCTCCTATTTTAGTTTTCCACAACTAATAGAAGCTGAATGACTACAACTGGTTTCAATGGATACCAACATTAAATTTTTTTCTACTTAATTTTTTAGTTTACTGATTGTGTCCATGCAAATTATTCAAACTTATTTTTTGCATTCAATATTGTTTTATATAAGTTATTAGTTGAAAAATTATTGTGATTGGAAACTGGGACAGGGATTATTAGGACAGAATCTTTGAGACCAAATTAATTGCAAATATTAACAGTTTTTGTACTCAATTTCTCTTGTATTTTTTTGGATTAAATTGATGGAATAAATGCAGTGCATGCCTGGGCAATCTGCCAAGATGGCTCCTGGGAGGACGTTTTAGGAAAACTGGTCACTATTTAGATATTTGACACATGAAGAAAACCCAGAAAATTTACATGATCAGCCTGTTGGTCAGACACAAGTCACATGGTCAGCCTGTTGGTCAGACACAAGTCTGACCAACAGGCTGACCATGTAAATAAAATAGCATAAAGTGAGTGGAAAAAACCTATGAGCTGAATGCTCTTAGGTTTTTTCCACTCACTTTATGCTATTTTATTTTTTTCCATTTAGCATCAATAGTTAATTACTTCCAGGGCACTGTTATAATGGAAGTAATATTTAATTTAAAAGTACTCACTAGTTTTGTTGTACGAATTGTTTTGTTGTTAAAGAAATGAATGGTTTTTACCATGAAGAACACACCTGCTTCCAAAACAAACAGTTCAATGTAAAGAGGAGCGAGTGATGCAAAATCATTTTGAGAGGCACCGAATTAATAAAAAATACAGCTCATACTGGCATAAATAATAAACTGTAAAGTTTCTAAGAATATTTTACTAAGAAAAGACAGAGTAATTGCAGTTGGCAGTGCTGCCTCTAAGAGAGAGTATGAAAAGTGAATGTTATTGCTTTTTGCAAAACAAAACATTTTTTTTTCAGAACAAATTAATAAAAAAAATAAGGGCCAAAGCAGGAATCCTAAAACATATGCACTAATATACTGGTACTAGCTGTTACCCGTGACTTCGTCTGCAGAGGTTTTGCAAGCAAACCCCATTTAGATTCAATATTTCAATAACCATATTAATTGTTATATAACACCTACCACTGAGAATGATGAGAATTGCTGAGAATCAAATGAACTATTTCAATTTGATCAATTTTCTGGAACGTTTACAATCGTTCTATAATCGAACCAATATGCAATAACAAATTTGAATCTAAAACGGTTCGAACATTTTTAAAATCGAAACAGATAAAAATAGTTAGAACAATGTCTGAAATGTTATTAATTTAATACACCTAAGAACTTGATGAAGACTAAATCCTCTCCCTCTCCCGCCCGCGGGGGGAATTTCGAAAAATCCCATCTTATTGTGCATTCCCATGGCATACCTTACTAAAACGCAGATAAAAACAAAAAACTGCATCTAAAATAGTGCAGTAGAAGCAGTTCTTCCGGTTAAGCCTTAATGCTCTCCCTCTCCCCATTGCAGGAAAAATTCCTTCTTAGCATGCATTGCCATGGCATACCCTACTAAAATGCAGATAAAAACAAAAAAATTGCATCTAAAATAGTATAGTAGAAACCATTGTTCCAGTTAAGCCTTAACCCTCCCCCTCTCGGGGAAATTTTGAAAAATTCCTTCTTAGTGTGCATTCCCATGGCATACCCTACTAAAACACAGATAAAAAACAAAAAATTGCATCTAAAATAGTGCAGTAGAAGCCGTTCTTCTGGTTAAGCCTTAACCCTCTCCCTCCGCGGAGGAATTTCAAAAAATCCCTTCTTAGTGTGTGTTTTCATGACATACCCTAACTGTCTACCAAATTTCACCTCTTTAGGTTAAGCGGTCTGCTCTGGGCGATGATGAATCAGTGAGTGAATGAGTGAGTGAGTCAGTCAGGACAAGCAATTTTATATATTTAGATATATGATACAAACACACAAGAGAAACTTAAATAACTCCAGCAACAACAGATTAAAACTGTTTGTTGTATTCTTTTTTTATATTAAAGTTTGTTGCTGGAGATATTAAGGTTCTCTTCTGTTTTGTGTCATAAAATAGTTTATTAGATTCAATGAGTATTACAGATATTACTGTATTTATATCAGTACCTATGTATGTGTGTGTATAGTTCTATCTTGAATTTCTTGGGAATGGGGAAAAAACTTGAGATATGTCTATCTCAAGTTTTAAGATACAGAAGTTCCTACACAGTAAACAGTAAGTTTGATTGGAAGTATTGTATTTTACTAACACACTAGCAACTACAGTAGATACCTGTATTAGGTATAAATAGAACATTTTTGATATACTTTGACAGAAATAGTTAATAATAGTTTCCAATGCCCAACTTTCTTCAACCAATAAGATACAAACCAAACTTGTAGCCAAAGGAAAAAGGCAGTGTTTAATTACAACTTCATACTGCATTGCAAGAATGTTTCTCAACTACAATTTATGCTATGAAAATGTAGTTGTTGCACATTGAATTTGTAATTGACACTTCAGTCCATAATTTGAGATATAGAGATTTGGGGAGAAAATTATTGATATAAACATGGAAAATATGTTGAATTTAGACTGAAAATGCATGGTAAAAAATAAATTTTGAGATAGACAGGTTCAACAATATATGGTTTTAGCATTTAAAAAATCATTATTATATATTTATAAATCTGTCTGATGGAAGATGCACTTTTTAGTCTCATTGACAAGAAACTTGACTCAATAATTCTAAGTAGGCAGTAGTGTAGTCAAAAATTTAGCAGTGGAAGTGGAAGTGGAACTAAAAAAATTAAGAAATATTAAATGTTGTTTGAATAAAACTTCAATGTAAAAATACAAAAATTACTTGTTACATGTTATTGTATATGGTTGATTTATAGAAATGAATCTAGATATAAATAACAATTACATGAAATCACTGAACAAATCACATGCCCTTGTTTGAATCATTAGTTTCTATGAACATGAAAGGAAAAAGTCCCATTTTATTATGTTACCAAATATTCAAACACTGAGTTGTACAGTTTAAATTTATACCTATGTAGCAATTACCCTTAGTTTACTTTTACACATATATTTAAATTTCAGTTGTTAAAAGAAATGGGTATTAGTAGTGCAATTGCTCTCTTGTACCCTTTGGATGCACTACTGCTAATAGGTTATAAGCTTTTTCATCACTATAAAATGAATACTGATGACCAAAATACAACTCCTAGACAAAATTAGAATATTTACCTAACTGAAAGTTTAGTGTACATTTTCTCATGAACAATAGAGTATGAAACTTTTTTTGACCCTACATAAACGATGTCTATGTATCCATTAATCAGAAAAATTAACTCAAATGCAATTTTTTTACAAATGGAAATGAAATGACAAAAAAATAGAACAACAGTTTGACCATGACAAAAAAATTAGAATATTAGCAAAAACAGCCAAACAAACATCCATTAAAAGCTATATTGTAATGCAAATTTCCATATTGCTGAGCAGAGCAGTATAACAGTACAACATGGGGTGTAAGCAAGACATCAGTGACAGAACTAAAGATATTATCATAGCTTTGTACAAGTAGGAAAAACACAAAAAATAAATCGCAAATTATTTGACTCTACATAGACATTGTTTATGTAGGGTCAAAAAAAGTTTTGTACTCTGTGTTTTTTGTAAGAAAGTGTACACTAAACTTTCAGTTAGGTGAATATTCTAATTTTTAATTATATACATTTAAAAGAATAGCCCTTACTTGAACTGTAATGTTTCATGTTGTTTATGACAGTAATATTTTCTGCCACTTGGATAAGAAAATCAAATATCATTACTATTTTGATTTTATTATACCTTTGTTTTTTTTAGTGTAGAAATTCATTTTATACTAACTAATGGTATAATATGATTTTCAACTGAAAAGTAGTTATAAAAACAAATAAAATGAAAAAACCTCCTTAATTCCAGCAAAATCATTTAATAATAAATGTTTTCAATCTATTTAAGGCCATCATCAGGCAACACATTCACAGATTTGAATGTTGTTCATTTTAAATTAACTTATGTAATGTTGTATTCATATAAAATTTAAAACATTAGAAATACTTTTCAAATTAGAGTAAAATAAATCTTTGCAGAACATTTTATAAATAGTAATTGGATGAACAAGTCACAGTTTTAGTATATTATTGGGTGACCTTCTATTATCAGCCCTTATCATATAATAATGCCTATTGTTCATTGAAAGAGGCAAGTTTTCTATAAGGAATTAGTAGTAAGTAATTGATTATTAAATCTGTACCACTGAATGTTGCCAATCTTAATTATTTTCTGTTTAATTTTTACCCTACATTTACTTTAGTATTTATTCATTATTATTGGATAAATAAAACAGAAATGAAGGATAGAAAAATTTTGTTATTCTGTAACCACCTGTATTTTCAACACTAATGAAGTTCAGGAGGCTTTGTATCAGTATTCCTTCTTCTGATTTCATTTATTGTGTAATAATGAACTGCTAACAGAGATGAAACAGAAAAAAATGTTTAAATGTTTGATATACTAAGTATCTTGCTTTCAACAGCCACTCTGGAGATGTGAGATATGGTGTTGCAGATTATAAAGGTTTTATTTTTTTCCAGGAAGTTTCTGTAAGGTATATATAATTGCAAGTTATCCAAATAAAATTACAGTAATTAATTATAAAAAACAAAATGAAATTCCAAAGTATATATCCAGTTTAATTTTTTAAAGTTATTTATTTGTCAGTTTCAGGTGTAATACTTGTATCATATTTTTATCAGTAAAATGTTCTTAAATTTATCAAGATCACTTCTCTATTTTCAAAAAGTAAGAAACAATAATTATTGAATGTGGCTAGGTCATTTTCTATCCCACAAGAAATTTATTCAATTGCTTCTTTCCTATACAATAATAATTTATTTAATTTCATATAAAGTTTTTTTCTATGGTAGGTGCATTGCACAATGTTATTGAAGTTATATAGAGATTTTCCCATATTCCCAACTTCATTTGACCATAGCACTGCTGAAGTAATTTGGTATGTCCAAAGCAGTAGATATGATTTTTATAGTAGGGAAAAACTATTTTTCCAAAGAATTCATCTTTTATATGATCTATATATTCATTATCATCTAAATTCTCAAAAGAATCAATTAAAATTTACAATAACTGTACTAAAAATCTCTCTTCATTGTGATCTTTACTTTCTAACATATATAATCCTATTTGTATCACCTGATTGCTTGACACCTTCTGATGATCATCATTAGACTTCATTTGGACTAATAACAGTAAATTAGAAAATAAATTTACACCTAAAAATCAACTCCAAAACAAAATTTTAATGAAACAAAACATTTTCAATCTAATTTGATAGGTCTTCATCAGTTGAGTATTCCAAAATGGAACATATTTGAATAAAAAGAACATTCAATAAATATCAGTAGAATAGAACAAAATATAAAATTTAAACACAGCAGAAATAAAATAAATATAAATTAACAAAAATTAATAACATATTTTTAATAAGATGAAATAATTAACAAAATAATAATAATGTACATGGTCAACATAAAACTTTATGCATCCACACAGTAACAACTTCAGCAGCTCCTAGAAATCACACACTCATACACCAAGGACATACAAATGAAGTTTGGCTTAGACAAATGCAAAACACTTCACATAGAAAAAGGAATCTTGAAGAAGGAAGATTTTGCACTTGGAAATGGAGATGTTATTGAATCCATGGAAGAGGGCGAGTTCAAGTATTTAGGATTCCAACAGGCCAAACTAACAGAACATACACAAATAAAACAAAGATTAATTAAAGAATACCAAAGTAGGTTAAACGCTATTCTCAGAACAAGTTAACCCGTCGGCACGCGCCTAGTGCCGATTAGGCACTAATCGATTTTTAATTAGTTTGTGTAAAAATTCTAATTGTGTGAAAAATCTGAAAAAATTATTACCTATCTAATTTTTCTTCAATTTTATGATGCGCAATTCAGTTTTTGCTTAAAGCGTCTCATTATTTTTATTTAATTATTGGTGCCGAATCGGCACTATGGCGCACGTGATCTCGGATTTCAATTTTCAAATTTCCCGCCAGTCGCTGTTACTAAAAATAGCTGCAGCTATGGCGCGCGCTTCTTAGCTTATAGTCGCGTTATTATAAAGCGAATAACTTATAAAAAACTGAAATTTGACCGGAAATAATTTAATTTCTTTCATTGGTATTTTTTAATCATCTTATAAAGTTTTATGACACCATCACATTTCCCTGAGTGGAAGTAAACAATTTGTTCTCCATTTGACCCTCAGCTGACAGAGAAGGAAGTTTTTGAAAACAAAGTAATAGAGCGATTAGCAGTTTCTTCTTTTTCACAGTGAAGGACTAATAAGTCTATATAATAGACCCTAGTAAGACTTACTCTCTGGAAAACAATAGACTCTAGTAAGACTTACTAGTCTATTGTTTTCTAGAGAGTAAATAATAGAGTTGAAAAATAACACAATTCCGTNACACACATTTTATCTTAGTTCTGTTTTGGTTGCTATGCCTTGACTTTGGTCCGGCATAGTACACAGCCACCAGTGTAAACCGAGTATAACTCTCTAAACCCAACATAATAATAATAATGATGTAAAAGTGCTCCATTGAAGGAGGTCAAGTTAGAGCTTATATAGAAACCTCTATGCAGTAAAAAATCAGTGTCCCCGCATTTAATGCAGATGGAAGTTCTATTGGGTTGATATATTTCTAAAATCTCTAAATGCCTAAGTGTTTAATGCTATGTTGAGGTCCTTAGCTGGTCTGATGATTGTAGAGTTTTCCCACTTGAGTGGGGTAGTATATGCCACCAATGTCACATTGCAAAGTTTCTTATCAATGGTATACTTGTGTTCTTTAAGCTTTTGTTCTAGGTTTCATTTTTGAGCCCTGTCATATGCTAGTGTCCTGTTAAACCATGAGTCCTCTATTAGGATAGAATTTTATTTCAGAGGAATCATTGTAACTATACTGTGCCTTGTCATTTCTTAAGATCTTGAAAATAGTAGAGTTATGTTTAAATATCATGTTCACATTATTGCATTTGGCCATCTTGTCTGTGTATTTTTTTCAAGGCAAGGAAATAGTTCATCTTGAGTCATCTTTTGTACTCAGGTTGTAGTTGTATGGTTTTGGGAGAATGGAAGGAGTTGATCAATCATTTTATCAACCATGCTAAAAACCCATATTGTTTTGTTTATTGCAATTCTTTTGATATAATTGAGCTCCCCAATAGTGTCTACTATAGCCGTGCAATGTGTGAATGTTCTAATTAATTATCTGAATGCAGAGTGTTTTGTGTGTTGTAAGTCACAGAAATGTAAGGGATAAAAATTGGTTAATATATTGGCTTATGATATATGTTGGTGTGGATTTCACTGTTTTTACAAGTAATGTGAACATGTAAGAAATATATTGAAGTTATGCTTTCTTGTTCCAATTATAGTAGAAGACCATAGGGATTGGAATTAATCCTTTGGAGAAATAGTTGCAGGTCAAGTTTCTTGCACCATAAGATAAAGATATTGTTGACATATCTCACACAGATCAGAATAAGATGTTGGAATTCTGATTTTATCATAAAAGCAACATATTATTCTGATCTATGTGAGATATGTTGTTGATATCTTGAAAAAGTTGAATGATGAGTTCACGCAGTAATCCAGAGATGGGATTCCCCATACCCCTGCCTTGTATGAAGATCTTGTTCTTGTAACTGAAAGGGGAGAGTAAAAAATAAGGTGAGCAAGCTCTAAAATACCTTGATGATATTTGCAGGCATTCTCCACATTGGTCTGAAGGAAGTCCCTGATCTCACAAAAACTAGGTGACAGTTTAATAAATGGGTAGTGAGTTTGAAAGTCCAATATGGTCACATATACTTTATCCAGCAATGTAATGTTGTTGAGACATTCCAATAATTGTAATAAATTGTTAACAGTGAATGGATAATGTGTGATTTCACTGCTATAAAACTTAACAAGCTGTTTCTCCAATAAGAATTTGGGTGAAGAACAGTTCTCTATAACCAGATTGAGATCCAGGCTTGTACATCTTTGCAATGGCAAAGATACTGACTCTTTAGGTATGAAAATGACCATTTGTTGCATTTGAAGATGACATGTCAAAAGGATGGTGACTAATCTTTTCACACTTTGCTGTAAGGTGTTCAAGAATTTGGAAGTAAAAATATGACATTCCATACTAGTGATATATTCCTGCAACCTTTCATTGTAGATGGCATGTTTAACCAATGTTTAACCACTTTTCTTGGATTTGTCTGCTCTAATGACAACCACGTTATTTTGCTTTAACCAAATTTCATACAAACATAAAATAAATAGAAATGTCCTTGGTATCCTTCCCCTTATGATTGTTGTAAGAGGAAGGCTATTTCCATGATAGAACTGTTTTTAAATGATAGAACTGGTTTTTTTTTTTTTTTTGTGTTTCATCCTGAGGAGGGCCTCTAAAAGATGGCTGAAAATGTTTGAGCATTAAAATTTTATTCATTCAGTGCTAGAATTAGCATTTAGGTGTTAATTGTTGTGTTTATTTCCATTGGAGAATAGCATAAGAAAATATCATAACAGATGGTGCCATATGTAGTTTTAAATGTTGTCGGGAAAGTTAAACAACTCATTGGTAGATTTTTACGAAAGCTTTGAGAAAATGTGATTAACTGGATATACAGTGTATTTAGTACTGTTTAGTATTTAGTGCATATTTAGTATTGTTATACAGTACTAAATATGAATCTTTACATATTTAGTACTGTTTGAAGCATAGGATTGTGTGCCAAGGATTGTGTGTAGTGTGTCAAGAAATATGAATTTTGTATTGGGTTCATCTCCATTGTCGGTGTTTTCTTCCCATGCTGTTTGTCGAATTTCCCCATGTTCTGTAGCACAGAAGTCTGTTCTTTCTGTATTTGTTCATGTATTAATTAAATACAGTTTTATTTTGGTAAATAAATATCATTGTACATTCTTTTTTTACTTTTAACCGTTAAAATACTAAATGTATTTTAACCGTTGATATCATATCAACGGTTAAAATACCTTTAAGTGTCTTGTTTTTTTTGGGAGAAGGTTTTGCTCCCCGCATCAAGGAGTGTATCCAGTATGCGTAATAATAAATAATAAATAAAAATATTTAAAATATCTAATCCGAATATTTATATCTTACAGTTCTTATAAAATTTATAAGTAAACCCCGTATTTTTCGGATCGATGAAGGTGAAGTTTCGAATCCGAAATCGGATAGGAAAGATAACGTTTTCGGATTTATTCTCAGAACGAAAAAATAATAGAAACAAATGGAAAAAAAATAAAATTACAAAATTTTTTTCAGTGATCTCTTTGCTAAATTAATGTAGTATACAATGGTATAAACAACTGTTTGAATACGACCAAGCTCAACGAGAATGTTTTTATACTACGAAAATCTTCTCTCTACATCGACTGTACTCACGTGACAGTATTTCTGTAAAGTAACATTGGCATAAAAAGATTTTATATAGAATTTTCTGCTGTTTGAAAATTTTTTAAAAATATAGAGATATAAGCTTCTATATTATACCAGTCTTCACGTGTGATATGATGATTACTCATATTGAAAGATGCGTACATGTGCAACGACACCATTTTCAGCATCTTTTGCAAGTTTCTGGGCTTAAACAATGATGAAATTCAGTTCTACGAGTGTTTTTTTTCCTAAATTAATTTTAATGTTTTCCAGTAAATGAAACCGATTTTACATTGTGCACTATTAGTATTGCATTTAATACTGTAGGTTCCGTGTTCTCGAATCTATCTTAAATTGATGCATCAACAAATTGAAACTCATAAAAAAATTTAGATACTATTGACATAATTAATACAAAATTAGCATATTATAAGTTCTTACCAGATAAATTTTCCGATTTACAATACTATTTGAAATGTTCAACAATAAACAAATAGAAGAATTCGAAACAATTGCTATTGTCACATCAATTACGTCGCGCATGATATAGCATATAAATTAATTAAATACTAAAAATTACAAATGTTTCAATTACAATTTTCTGTAAAATATGTCTTATAAATTTATAAAATATAAAGAAGGTAGGCTTATAAACGTCAAATCGTTTGTATTCTATTAAAGCAATATATCCTTCTTTCCTGTAATTATAGAACTGATTTCTCTAAAGACTTCTTCTAATATGTTTATGGTTTATTATTATTTTTTATTCTTTCCGCTTTGTGAGCCTTTCTTAAAACTCCTCATACTTTAAAATTCAGGAACGGAAACTAACGGGTCCGCTTTTTCCCATACACTGTGGACCTAAACACGGTAGTTTAGACTTTTAAACGCTAAGAACGCCATTAATATGCAAAGATTTTATTTAAATATAATTAATATACTCTCAGTACATCAATACATGAAAATTATTTACCTTTCGGAGATCTTTCTCATCGAAATCTATACAAACATATGGAGAGTGTCCAACGAAAGTCGAGTCAAACAATCGAAAAAATTGCTTGTTGATTCGGGACGTCACAACAATTACATCGTGCGTTACATCGTCATTATATTCATTAATTACTACCAATTATAAACAAGAGCGGATCTACATAGAGACTAGTAGGGCTTAAGCCCTGGGTCCCTAACTATCAAGAGCCCACAAAAATTAAATTATTATCGTACATTTTTAATACTTTTTCATTAACAATGAGCAGTTACCGTATAATAAAAAATAGTTAATATTAATGGTAATTTCTAGTATTACATGTATTAACAAAAAATAAGGCCTCATTGAACTTCAATAAGCCTTAGGCCCCGAAAAACCTATATCCGCTCATGCACTTTTCCATTAAAGTCTTCATAGGATGCATAGGATCTTCATAGGACCAAATAAACACCAAATTAATTCTAACGAGCGATTATTTATTGTGATATAATCACAATGCCGGGCTGCAACTTTTCGTCGCAATGTCCTCAATTCTTTGTGGTAGTGGGGCCCCTGTACATCATACTTTTCCTGTTAGCAATAGAGTCGTGTCGGTCATCTATCTAACTCCGTTCAGGGGAAAATTTTGAATCGAAGTAACGTAACATCCATTTCAGACCTGAAGTTCATGTATAGTTAATCTGGGCCTCTTGCCCCTAAACTTTCCACATCTGGTCNTAGGGGAATTGTTGCTATTAAATTTTAGTGGTTAAAGGTGAACAGGGTGGGAGATATAGTGGTCGTGTGTCATATCTCCAGTAGAATCGGACTTAATGAAGATTTCTTGTTATTAGCATTTACAATTTTTTAAAATTGCAGCCCAATAATTTTTCTATAAATGCAATATTTACGAGAATATACTTCTCGTATAGTTTATACAATATGTTGCCAAAATTTAAACACTTTATTATCAGCTGTGGTTGTGCGTATCAGCGAATGTTGGTTCAGTCAGTCCAAATAATGTGCCTTTTGTTTCCGGTGCCTAAGCAAGGAAAAGCATTAGTGAATAGCTAAGTTTTTTTATGAATTTATAAATTAAATTAAATTGCATTCAAATTATGATATAATAAAACCCTACTTGGCTATCGGAAGCACTGTTTTACATTTTAAAGCAACTTTAGATTGTCCTTTTACACGTAATAAATTATCCACAATAAAAATCAATATGAATAACGGTCTAATTAATAAGTAAAGCGAAGAGCATTATCTTTGTTTATCATGTTTCATAGTATAAATATTACAATGTTACTATACAAACTATAAATACTGTTATCAATCAATATTGCTAATAATATTGCATAATAATGGCTCAAAAACGATGAAATCTCATTTTTAATTGTGATTTTCCTAACTAATATTTTGAAATAATGCTTTTTCTATGGAGAATAGAGTTAATAAAAATACTAAGATAAGTCTTTTGAATTAAATATAGAAGTATTATAAATAAATTGTGTATTTTAATATTATACAAGGTGTTGATTATGATAAATTATTATTATTTTTTTCTTGAAACAAATAAAATATTTACAATTTAAAAAATCATCAACGAGTAGCTTATTTTAACCGGCAACATTTGGTGGCACCATCTGTTATGATATTCTATTGTTAAAAAGTTTTATATTTTTAACTGTTATAAATTGGCAAAAAGCTTAATTTTCAAAATTTAGAGATGGGTTTTATAAAAATTGTAAATGTAAAATCTGCATTAAATCAGACCCTACTATAGATATGAGACACGACCTCCATTATCTGTTTTACCCCTCGACCTTTATTCATCAAAATTTAACATCAATCTTTCTAATAACAAAACCTCCCTGCAAAATTTCAAAAATTTTCGACTAAAAGCACAGGACCTATCAAGCTTCAAACAAGGTTGTGCCACACACATCAACATGTGCCATACGTATAGAAAAAACCCGAATTTTTTAATGCATTTCTCGATGTTTTAAGGTCTTTGAGTCCAAAAATGTAAAAATCTGAGTGGTCATTTTCTGACTGATCGCCATTCTTTTCATCTTTTGGCACATTGATATAAATAGTTATTTAAGATCTTCAATGGAAAATTGCATTGCTTCTTTCTACAGAAGCAACTGTTACCGATAGAGATAAATACTTTGATTTACATGCTACCCATAGCGCAATAGTGCAGGTAAATTGCGGACATTCATAGAAATCTCGAAGTTTGGCAAGTTTATTTCAAATTGCAACAGGAAAAGAGTTGCTATCAAGGAACAATCAAAGCTCTGCTGGTGACTGTACAACATTGTAGCTTTATTTCTCTTCTTTATGCAAATTGGTAACATTTTTGTCTATTCAAACAGTTCATTTTGCAACAAATAAGAACAGAAAATATGGTTTTGTAATAATCTAACAAGATACAAGGACATAAATGTCCAACAGTTAATATATGTATTGAATTCGTCCGAATTATGGTGTTTTATAAGGAGTTTCTCGCTAAATTTCCATGTTATATACGGTCAAAAATGATACCATCGAAAGAACGTGAAAATATAAACAATGTTTACTCTGAGGTAACTTTTGATAATTTGCGCCGTTTTCGATTTATATTTGAATTATTTCGTACATCTAAGCAGGGGCGAATTATCTGGGCTTTGCTTAGCGTGCGCCGCATGTTTAAAGTCAAGTGATTACATCTAAGAAGTCGGAAAATTTAAAATATATGAAATTATTAATAAGCTATTAGATTAATTAATATGCGACACTTGTTGCTATTCTCTGATGATGCTAATAGGCCTATTCTTCAAAATGAATATTCCTTACGTCGAATTTTTTGCGACAAGGTAGTGCAAAAATAATAATTTGTTACCATTTGCACTATACTCCGTATTAATATTTAACTTTTTCATTGAAAAAATTAAATATTAATACGGAGCATGCTCATGAAATTCGAATTTATTCAGAATAAAAGTTATTTAAACGAGTTGTTTAATTCGAATCTTTGAATTTCGTAAATTTTCTTATCTTTTATTCGAATATTTGAGTTCGAGTTAATATTTACGATGGACACTTCATTTTTGTGAGTATTTGAAATAGATATTTATTATTAATTAATATTGCAAAATATTTAAAATTTAATTTAATATCATTTTCTAGTAAATAAAAGTTTTAGAACTGGGATTCTCCATCCTTTTCATGTATTGACCTTTTTAAGAAATTTTTTAAAATTTCTTGAAAGGGTCAATACATGAAAAGGCCCCTAATGATTCAATACCGATTCGTTGGGAAGCCCTGTTCTAAAATGCAACCACTCCGTTTTATAATTGTAATATTTAGATTCATTCTAGAACGTCTTATAGAATGTAATCTCTAGAATTTCGAGAATTTTATATTTAAAACCGAATATATCTACTGAAATTAATCTAAACTGTTCATTTTTTTATAATATTATTTCATACCAACTTTCATTAATATATTCGCATATCTTAAAAGTTGTAAACTAGTAAACAGATGCAGAATCCGACACTGTGAACAAATATAACTTAATGTATAACACAGAACAACGTTAAAAGCATTATTATTTCTATATTATATACTTTCGTCTACTTTATTTAATGCTTCATGAGATATAAGATATTCGAACAGAATAGAACGATCGGAATAAATTTCAGAAAAAACAAAAAAAGTTCTATTGTCGGTTTAGCGAGAGTTGAAAAGCACATGTCAAGCGGTAGCCAATAGTAGGAATTTTAGGTTATGTCATCTCTGATTCATGAATCTAGCCTGATTTTACGTAACCGGCTAGATTCGAACCGTAACTGAATCAACCATGTTATAAATTAGCTGTATAAATTCAAGCCATATTTCTATTCTTGTCTTTCTACGACTATAGATTAACAGGTTCTTTGTACAGATTTATATAATTGTTGGTATAAAAAAATTTATAAATATATGTTTATTTTAATCTGATATTACTACAAATTGCTAATAACATTCCTTTTT
>NW_019387229.1:13455-16124 GCF_000671375.1 Centruroides sculpturatus | reverse complement strand
TGCTACAAACAACTAGAGCTTTCAACTGTTAACGCCTAGATGATAATTTTCTCAATTTTACTTATCCAATATTCTGTGTGAAGTCCAATATTATTTTTTCAATCTTTTGATACTATACTTTATTAAATGATATTGTTATCAACCATTTTAAATATTAAAACTTGCAAATAAATCAATAATAATTAAAATTTAAACATTAGAAAAATGAAAAAATATTTAAAAGATCAAAAACTGTATGAAAGACAATCATTAAAAGTGAAAATTATGATGAAGTTGGAATTTGAACTAGACAAATATAACAGATAAGAGAACAGAAATGTAACTTATAACAATAACTTTTTCATCAGATTAAAGTAAAACCATTTACAACAAAATAAATTACAGAAAAACTTAAACTAAACATTAGCATTGAAATAATATACAAAAACTTGAATGAATAAAATTTTCATGATAAAATTGTTAGAAAGAAATCCATTAGAGAAATAATTCATACTGCAAATGAAAAATTATAATTTGCTAAGAGATAAATAATAATGTCTTATTTTATCTTGAAATAGGATAATTTGAGCAATGAATCAAAATTTGGATTAAATGAATTCAAATTGAATCCAAATTTTCCATCTAATTTATTTCATTAAAAACAATGCAAATCCAACATCTATGCCCTTTCTTTTAATAGGATATGCAAAATGTTTATTGCTAGATTGATTATGAAAATCTCTGCATTTTCATTTTTTAACATCATGCACTTTCAGTTTGACTGTAAACATTTTCAATTATTATACTTACAGTCAAAATATCAAATTATTTTAATAAAATTATATATTTTTTATATATTACAGTTTGTTACTCTTTTGTGTATTTTAATTATAATTAATGCAATCTTATTTAACACATTACTATATTACAATTTTAATTTTCAATGTATTTACTAAAATATATTATTGAAATTTGAAATATTTTTGATATATTATTGAAAAAATTTGATTTATTTATTACACATTATTACCTTCACAAGATAATCCATGAGATGTCACTCCTGATAATGCTTCATGGCACACATTGCAATAAGTAGGACGAGCATGAGAAGTAACATACCAGTTATGCTGACCAGAAAGAAAATCATGATGGTCTATACCCTAAAAAATTCAATAAAAATCATTGTGTTTTATAATTCACAAGCAGATGAACCAGGCATTGCTCAGGCAAAAAAATAACTACACCAAAAATTAAGATTAGAAGATTAGAAAAGTATGAAATAATCTAATAGATTATTTTGTACTTCCAACCCTTCTATTATATTAAATTACAGTATTTGATTTATATAACTACAAAGGTTATCTTAGGTAAGGGTTTATCACACCAAGTGACCAATCTAACACATTTTAAAAATTCTTTAAATTGTGTACAGTAGAGGAATAAAAAATTTTTAAAATCTGTATATTGGTCACTCAGTGTGATAAACCCTTACCTAAGATAACCTTTGTAGTTATATAAATAAAACACTACAATATAATAAAATTAAAACAAATCAATATAAACAATTTGATTATTTTATATTTGAAAAGTGATCCTTGTTAGAGAGGTTGTGATACCCCGCACGTGATCGAAATTCCTAGCCTTAAAGTTCGAAAGACTTCATATGACTTGTTTAAATAAAAGAAATCTTGTAAAAGTGCTATAATAATTGCGATAATAGTGTTTATATTTTTGCAGCAGATGGAAAAAATTACATGGGAAGTATGTTCTCGTAAATATCGCATTTATAGAAAAATAGCAGATGAGCCCGGCATTGCTCGGGCAAAAAGTAACGATTTTCACAGAATGCTAGAATTAGGTCCCCCATTTCCAGACTAATTAGAAAATTTTTACATGGATCTAAAAGTATGTTCGATTTCCTGCAAAAATGCAAAAAACCACATCTGCGCCTGTAAATCTTGCACGCCGCTTTCTCTTAACACTTCCATTGTTACTCAACACTTCCATTTTTAACACTTCCATTCTTAATACTTCCATTGTTAAGGAGTACACTTCTTTCATTCCTCATGGTACCCTACTAAATGTTATAGCCTATTAAAATGCAGTCAAAAACACAAAAAAATCGCATCTAAAAATAGTACAATAGAAGCCGAGTTCTTCAGTATAAGCCTTAACTTCCAGCCCTTATATCTTCAACAGCACGCCCTTTTAAATAAAAACTGGAACCTTCTTCATGGATAGAGGGCTACCACACCATATAACTCCCTTAATCGTACCGGGACTCGTTTTTGAGTTTTAGCAGCACACACATTGTACACTTACTTTTATAATATATATTGATTGATGATTGATATTGATGATTATGTCATAACTATTTTATTTTCATGATTAATATATTGTTATTTTTGACACTAATACATATATTAAGTTAAGTTCTTTAATAAACTGTAACATATAAAACAATAATTTAAAATATAAACTATAGTAATGTATAATTTTTTAGATCTTTAATTTTTATATGCATTCTTCAAAAGAAACTTTTTCAAATCTTTTAAAATTTCTTTCTAAATCTTTTTTTAAAAAATATGAAAAGCTAATAATATTTTGTATAACTTTTATTAAACAAAATAATTTAAAACAAAAGAAAAGTGAACAAATTTTGAATATATATATTTTAACATACTCTATAT
>NW_019387229.1:0-8736 GCF_000671375.1 Centruroides sculpturatus | reverse complement strand
TACAAGTAGTTTTTTTAACATTATCTAGTATAGTAAAGTCGTGGGACCGATAAAAATTTGATGTTATATTAGGTCGTCGTTACATCCGACGACATTATAATCGGGTTAAACTGTATATTGTTTGTGCAAAATTAAAAAATAATTTCGGACGATACAATAGCCACGATTATTTTTTTTTTAACGGGAAGTTTTCGTTAGGCATCGACAAAAATTCAACCCGGGCCGACACGCAACGGAGAGAAATTTCGAAATTGGATAGGTTAATTTCATCGAAAATGCATGGTGGACGACCTCGTGGTCGAGGCCGGCGAAGTTCGAACGATCGCGCCCAAAAGCAGTGATATTAAAGAAGATTGAAGAATGAGAACGAGACCAGCCTTGAGAGTCAAAGTGATTTCGCTTAGTATTGAGTCTCCGAGACACAGTCTTGTCCCAAATACGGTTTTCCTCCACCTGAAATTAATATTTTAGCGTCTTGCCCCTTTACATCATACTTTTCCTTTAGCAAATCGAGTCGTGCTGGGGATCTATTTAACTCCTTTCCGAGGAAATATATGAATTGAAATAACGTGACTTTCGCTTTGCATCAGAAGTTCATATATAGTTAGATAATGGTGGCCTCCTACCTTCAATATTTTCATATCTGGTTTAGGCTTTCATCTATATAACTCCGTTTACCATGTCTTTCCATGTCTGGTCTTCAGGGGCTTGATGATAGGGAAGCTGTGTTTCTGTAAGAAGCCGACTTCCAGGGGCAATCAGTCAGCGATGGTTTAGGGTCCATTCGTATTTGTTTGTTCGATAAGCCAGTAAAAACCGTAGACTTCTCTAAATGTATTTTTAATTAATAGATTATCTAACGCACTTAATAAATAAGCAAGTTCAATATAATTAACTCTGTTATATTACATTTACTAGATTCTCTACGCCCTCTAAATGCCAATTCTTGTTTCGATAACATCTTCTAATTTAAATATAATAGATCTATTAGCCGTAACTATCTTGTTATAATTTTCAATATTTATTTTATATTGTTTACTATTGTTAAATTCTATTCTATTTTGATTTCCAAATTGCTTCAATTTTACGAACGAATCGATGCGATATTTACGATTTTCGTGTCTTTACTCAAATTATTTAAATCGTCAAAGCCATTTTTATTCCGCACACACTAATTTCATTTGAAAGTAATAGGCAAAATCCATTATTTTGACGTATTTATATTTAATGTCAAATGCCTCTTTTGTCACATCACTAGGGTGCGACAAAATTGTTGTAAATTTTAAACGTTTCTCACCATAGCTGTAAAAATCGAAATTTGTTAAACTTAACAGTCATTTGTTTTCTAACTAATCCGTTTTAGGACCAGGTGTCCACGGAAATTTCCAAAATTTACGTCTTTTCGGTCACTCTCATTGAACTGGAAAAATTGCTGTCTTTATTACATTAATAATACGAAGAAATCAGTTTACACTGTACTCGGTTAAGCTTTTGTTTAAGTAAAATTCCGGCTCTTTCAGCACGATTTTGTTTGTGTCCCCAATTCCCTAATCGCTTAATTATTTAACTATTTCTTAAGTAGAAGTAAGTCGAAAAGTCGAAGTAGTCTTGAGAAAAATGGAAAGACAAATTTTTATGACAAACGAATACATAAATCGTAAATGTAAGGAAAATAAATTCTAGAACTTTTTCTGTACCTCGTGCATCTCTCTCAGCATCATTAACAATTATATTTAATGAATGTCGAAGTAACAGTTAATTTTCAAATATACAATAGCAATCTTATCTTTTCTTTACGTGTAGTATACAGATTTTTAATAATGCGATTATAATGCAACATAATACGATATAATATAACATAATGCGATTATAATAAAATATTGTGCGACTATTTTTATATAATTAAAATTAATATGTATTTATTTTTTAGAAAATACAAGGGATGCGGCGCATCCACCACTTCCAATGATGTTATGCTACTGATGTAGGTCGACCTACCTACTGTACTTTGTCATTGATTCTTGCAGTAGAGTAACTGTTATGTGAATATACAATAGCAATCTTTTTTTTTTCACATGTAGTATAGAAATTTGTAATAAGATACATAATGTGGTTATAATAAAATATTGTGTGCTTATTTTCATATAATTAAAATTAACATGTATTTATTTTTTAGAAAATACAAGGGAAGCGGAGCATCCACCACTTCCAATGACGGCACGCCACTGCAGTATACGGATATGCCTCCACGTTGTTCGTTATAAAGGAGTTAAGCATGCACTCTATATGAATAGCTGGAGATCTCGACTTGTTGACGACTGGGTGTAGTTGTTTACTGGATTTATGGAGTTTGGCAAAAGTGAATGAGTGTGGTGAAATAGGTGCTGAGACAGTTGCCTTAGTTTGATTATTCCAGCCAATGGGGAATTAGCTATACGTGCAACCCTTGTTTGAGTCTTTTCCAAAAATCTGCTGGGGGCCATAGTGCATTCCGTATTGCGGATGTTTTCATGTAAGCTGTTTCTATATGTATCCTCTTTCATTAGTAGTATGTTCCTCGATTTGTCTCTCTTACAGCGACTATACCATTAGGATCCATCCATCGTCTAGAATTATGTATGGCCTTCCAATAGCATCCTTCATCTTGTGCCTTGACCTTATGGTTACAGATGGAGAAGAAAGCTTTCCATCAGAAGTATTCCTTTTGCCTATGACCTGATGATGACCGTTGAAAACAGTAGAAAACAATTCGTTTGAAAGTGAATGATTGCTGGTTTTTTGGTAATTACATATTTATTTTATTGAATTTTGAACCAGTAGTGTTGTTATGATGGATGATTATGCTGTTTGCTTCTTTTACAGAATGCCCACCAGGACCTTTTCACATTCATCTTGGACAAATGTTGCAGTTCCATCACGTGTAACTAACATACACATTTTTCCTTTATACAAAATGAATGAATGCTCCATGGAAAATCTAGTAGTGTTAATATCTCATTTTCACCCTTTTGGCAGAATGCTTACAATATATATATACATATGCTTACAATATAATATACATAGTCAAACATTTTTGAGAAAATACAATTTTTATCTGAAAATACTCAGTTTTGTAATAGGCAGCTAACTGTTAAATATACTTGCTTATATATATCAATTACAGTAAAAATTCAGTTAAAAGAGTGATGGATAATTGTCATAATGCTAAATTCAGTTTTTCGGAGAAGTTATGAAAAAAATACTGTATTTTTTCTTGTATTGCTATTGCCATAATGAAATAATCCTACATACTATATTAAGCCTCCATATCTATACTGTATGCTAGATAAGATCAGTGCCTACATTGCTTATAAATAATGCACTGTACAGTAAATAAACCATTATATAGTAGTGTATGTATAGGATTATGTATTAATTGTGGATTGTAAATTAATTTTCCTGTACTGTTCAGGAAAATTCTATTATCTGTCTATTCTCATGTCTGTCATGGTCTCAGTCCTGACTTCTGATGGATACTAGAGTTTCTACTGTAATAGAATACAGTATTTAACATTTTAAAATTAATAATTTGGCAATTATTCTATTAGTTGTTTGTGTTTTTTAATTTGTTACAATACGATTTAACACAAAAGTTTTATTTTGATGTTTGTTTCATTTGTTTTATTTGCAGATATATTTATATTAATAATATTATTTGTGTTTCATGATTTGGAACTAAAATTTATTATATATAAAACTAACTATGCTGCTAAAGATCATTTTAAAACTGTTCTGCCATTGTTTAGTAAAGCTTATCTAGACATTGTAATGATAAGATAAAAAATGTTTTGTTGCTATTGTTCATTGATATCTTTGTCTCGTTTTCTATCTAACAATCATGTTTAATAATCAATTAAATTCCTTCTATATGTTTGTTTCATTCCTTTTTGTTTGTCAATATTTATTTCTTGTTAAAAGTATAAAATAATTCTTGGAATAATATATTACTGTATTATTATGTTGGGTTTTGTGAGTTATACTCGGTTGACACCAATGGCAGTGTACTATGCCAGACCATAGTCAAGGCATAGCAAATAAAAACAAAAATTAAATAAGTGTGNATAACTTTTATTAAACAAAATAATTTAAAACAAAAGAAAAGTGAACAAATTTTGAATATATATATTTTAACATACTCTATATATAGTACAGTTAAAATATTACAAATGAATCTAATATATTTTTACTTCTATGCATTTGTAGCTAGAACTATTTTAAGATGATCAATACAAAACCTTTCTCACTTGTTTCTAGCCATTTATACACGAGTACAAACGTTTTCGGCCTTCTTAATAAGCCTTCTTCAGGTACACTGTGATCTGTTAGAGCATCGGTTGGTAGAAGTTTCAACGCTGCCAATGTTTACCTAGGTATCGTCTTACCAGTGACGTCATCGTTGATGATAGGTATAGACGATACCGAGGGCGAAAAATTCTTTCATTTGGTAAAAAAGAAAGGTGTGCAGATAGTTCATGATGGGATACTCGCTACAGTTGGGGAATAAATTGTAAAGTAAGTGTGGTACGTAAAGAAGATGCACTATCACGATAGGAGGTTAATGGGGAGTGACGTCATAGTTGACGGTGTAAATAGCTAACGATACAGTAAGAAGAGGTGTGTGAACAATTGTAGATGGGAAAGGGGCTACGATTGGGAAGCAGAATTGGAAAATAAACGCGACACAAAAAAACACTAACGGTTGCACACGGAGAGGGTGGGTTGGTCTATTTAGTTTGAATCTATAAATCTAATCTATGAATTTTTTGCGCAAGCCTATCAATAAACTTACTGTTGAAACCGTGGGCTGTGGCGAGGTGCTTGATGCGTTGGATTTCTCGTAGCACATCCTTAATGCTAGAGCAATGGGTAAAAGCTCTGCGGATTAGAGCCCTGAAGCGGGCATTTTATAAGTAAAGGGGTCATTTGAGGTTGCGGGGATAAAGAAAGATTGAAGATTAGGCTTATGGAACACATTTGTAGTTATGCAGCCAAGATTCAAGAAGATATTGAGGTCCAAAAAATGGTCCATCTTGTCATCCTGCTGGTCTAACCTAAGCTTAAGTCCAAAAGGGTTGTTATTCACTATCTGCAGTATGGTGTTTAGATCCGCTTGGATTTCCAAATGATAAAAATATCATCTACATAGCACGTATAAAGAATGATTTCTGCATCGAAGGACTGTAACACTTGGCTATCCAATTTTCTCACATTTAATTCGCAGAGGTCTCCAGAGAGGTGGCTACCCATAGGAACTCCCCTTTCCTGTAGATAGACTCGCTGGTTGAAGGTGAAGAATGAGGTGTAAACACATAAGATGGGCAAGCTCCAACACCTGCTCGTGGTATTTGGGTTTGGGTAAAAATTTGTCTTTCCACTTTTTCCCAAAACTGCAAATATTCAAGTACAAAGTAACTGGTTTTGACTTATTTCTACTTAAGAAGTAGTTAAATAATTAAGCGATTGGGGAATTGGGGTCACAAATAAAACCCTGCTGAAAGAACTGGAATTTTACTTAAACAGAAGCTTAACCTAGTACAGTGTGGACTGATTTCTTCATAATATTAGATGTAATAAAGACAGAAATTTTTCCAGTTCAATGAGAGTGACTGAAAAATAAATTTTGGAAATTTCTGTGAACACCTGGTCCTAAAACGAATTAGTTAGAAAACAAATGACTATTAAGCAGGCTGTGGAGTCGGAGTCGGAGTCATGGAGTTTTGGTGTTTTGGCCGGAGTCGGAGTCGTCAAAAAATCCGCAGACTCTGACTCCCTTTTTACTTACCAACTTGTTAGGTATATGAAACGGAGTCAGAGTCGGATGGTAAGGAAGAGTCGAAGTCGGTAGATTTTTACGCGACTCCACAGCCCTGCTATTAAGTTTAACATATTTAGATTTTTACAGCTATGGTGAGAAACGTTTAAAATGTACAACAGTCCTGTCGCGTCCTTTGAGATATACTAGTGATGCGACAAAAGATGTACAGTATTTGACATTGACCGGTATCGGCACCCTAGGGATTTGGCAGTTCATGTGTATGCATGCTCTGCAACTGTCTTCGATTCCATCCATTAGCCACTCATAGGGAGCTATTTGACTAAGTACATTGTTTTAAGATTTAAAAAGTAAAGAATATTTTACATACATGCCAAATCACATGATCCTTTTGGTTACAAGGTCTCTGCTTTTAAGACCCTAATAAGAAGGGCTTTCACTCATTGTTCGAGAGCAGAGGATAGAAAAATGGAGCTGGAATCTATTTCAAGTGTAGCTAGGCTGCATGGTTACCCTACACGCCTAATTAATGAGCTAGTAGCACGCCATGAAAAACCTGCGGCATTTCCAGAAAGCCTGTCCTTTGTTCCTATTACTTACAACAGGATCCTTCACAACACCTACAAACAAATAGCCCGTTATACAAGTGAAAGGATCGCTTACAGGAGATCGCCGACCATTTTCTCTTATTTAAGAAATGACAAGGACTGATTTGAGTGGAATTGTATCCCAGGAATACATTCTATCCCTATTTATGATCATAGGGTGAATCGTCTGGGCAAATATATTGGTGCTACCGCACACTGCCTTAAAACAAGGATCAAGGAACACAAATACTCAATACAAAAATGCCTTTCCACTACGGCATTGGCTTCTTTCGCCCTAGATGATGATGTCAGGGTGGACTATGTTAATGCACGATTAATACAATGGTGTGAGCACCAGGCCAGCTTGAAATATCTTGAACAGCTAGAAATATTTAAAGCGTTCAAGACGGGAACAGCCATCAATTTCAAGGAAACAGACTCATTGGCAATTGCGTGGAGGGTGTATTTTGACGTATAATAGATATACATCATGTGCGCCTACATATTTTATATAAACATCGGAATTTTTTAAACAGGAAACCACTTACAGGACTAATTTTGTTAAAGGTTCTACATCGGGCATGCACATAACTTCAACATTCAATTTTTTGAACTCTTGGAATTGAACCTGATGATGACTGTTGAAAACGGTAGAAAACGTTTGTTTGGAAGTGAATTATTGCTGGTTTTTTCGGTAATTACATATTTATTTTATTGAAGCAAACAGCATATTTGTCCTTTTGTTTTCCCAAGGAGGAGCTGTTATGACAAATAGAAAGGGTGAATGTATCTATTTGAGAGATTTACTGATGCAGAAAAATCAACAGAAAATGAGGAGCATCAGGCATCAGAAGAAAGGATAGTCTGGGAGAAGAAACATGCATTAGAGGCTACTAAGACAGATCAAGCCATCAAAATTCAGAATTTTTATTTACAAATAGTAATCTGAAATTACTATAATTGAGGAGTTCTTTGAAAAAAGATACTTTAATTAAATTTAGATATTTTCACAAATTGTCAAAAAACTGTTCTTTTTCCATGAGGTTTGTTATGAAATCAGTGACGTGTACTGTACATGTTAAATTTGCTTGATTAAATTGCTTATATAGCAAGGGGATGGATATTCATGTTCATAAAATCCCTATTTAATATGCATACTCAGAAAGAGCATCATCACTATTTGAAAAGACCTGATTAGCAGGTGCACTGATATGAGGCAGTTTTTTCATAATAATCATGATGTTGCACTGGTATTACTGTATATAGCATGATTCCATTGGAGCTTTATATTTTTCATATTTACTGGAAAGTTTTTGTAGTAGGCATCATTCATGGGACCTGTTCTTCCTTCTTACTGGACCAATCTGAACATAAGTTTTTTGAATTCATTATAGTTGTATTTAAATATGACCATATAAAGGAGATAGTGTTTGGATTACTTTTTGGTATTTCAACCATTTGACTTTCAACCAGTGTGCTTGGCATCCATTGTATGTTTTCTGCATGTTCTTCAAATTCTGGGCACATTTTTTCCAATCAAGGAAATCTATATGTTGGAAGATAATGATTAAATAAGCAGAGTCAACAGCTTAATAGATTTTTCAACGAATCTGGTAAAATGGAAATCTCATTTAATGGGTAAAATAAAGATCTAGTGAATTAGTACATTTTCTAGTGATTTGATAAAGTTGGTGAATGTTCTGTTGGAATCAAATTGTGTATATTTTTTTTGCACAGATGTTTTAATGTACACATTTGAAGGCTAGGTTACAATTTTCTTGAATTACACTGAGTAAGACTGAGAATTACAACTGATAATAGCAGTTTCTGGATATTCAGTTTCTAAATTCTTAACCTAATTTTTAAATTTAGAAATCTTGTTTTAAATTTTGGTATAAATTTATTTAAGAATAAAAACAAATAGTTTCAAACATACCAAAAATTTAGAAATGCATGGCTAAATGATTCTATTTTAAAAGAATTGTTAGTGGGTGTAGATAACACAAATAGAATTGTTTCAAAATGCAGTGACGTGCCGTGACATTTGATGATAGGGAAGCTGTTTTTCTGTAAGAAGCAGACTTCCAGGAGCAATCAGTTAATTGTGCGTGATGGTCTAGGCTCCATTCCTATTCGTTTGTTCGATAAGCCAGTAAAAACCGTAGACTTCTAAATGTATTTTCATATCACAATTACATTCTGAATGGCTAGCCACAAGGGCTACAATTAAAAATAAAATAATAAAAACTTACTTGGTAAAATGTGCGGTGAATGTACGGTACATACCTGGTACAAAATATTCTTCAATTGTATGAATATACTTTTAAAGAAAATTAT
>NW_019387228.1:9112-16954 GCF_000671375.1 Centruroides sculpturatus | reverse complement strand
TTTTTTCAAACGGTGACAATTTTGAGAAAATAGTCGTAACAGAGAATAAAGCCTACCTTGATTGAAAAGACTAAATAAAAAAGTTGTTAACAAAAAACGAGTTAAAAGAAATTTTTAATAACTCAACTTGAACATGCCTTATTATTAAGAACCTATTAATATTTATTACTAGTGTGAACTTTCTTTAAAAATTCTTTGTCACTTCAATCGGTATCATTAAAACATGACAATATATTTGAGGAAGTTCCTTCCGCTAATAGACATGCCTTATGTTTCGCATATTTCACGTGATTTTTAATGTCCGAACGCCCACCATGAGTTACTGAAAATTCTGAAAGCACAGTTTACGTTTCACTTTGTCAACACGATCACAAACTTATTTCAAAAACGGATAATCCTGTTTTAATTCATCAGTAAACACAGTTTCTTTTTGGCATTTTGGAGATTAAATTAATTTAATGCACAGTACAAAATAATCGCAATTGCAGACTAGCAATTTGAACTCAACTAAGATAGCACAGTGGTCTCCAAACTTTTTGATCCCGTACTCCTAAGACGAAAATAATTGTAAATAATATATGTATGTGTAGTCAAAACTCAAATTATTTATTATTTATTTTAAACAATATACATGCATTTAAATTAAATTACAAATTTACATTTTGAATTAGAATTACAGTTCTATACAGTCAAAATACTGTGTACATTATTTTGAAGGGAAACTTGGTGTACCCCAAGTATCACTTTGCATACCCCTGGGGTACGCGCACCTCAATTTGGAGACCACTGAGATGGGACAAGCGCAACAATGACGTGACTAGAATAAGTTTCATGTTGTCAACTCTGAAACAAAATATCTAAAAAATGAAATTAAATATCTGGATCTCATAAAATCTGTGAAAAAATAATCATTTAAATTCATTAGGCCACATGCTATAAATTTTGGGAAAAACTCAGCTTGGTCGATAGCTCAGCTGGTAGAGCGGTGGACTGTAGTGGCTATAGCTATCCATAGGTCGGTGGTTCAATTCCGCCTCGACGGACGTGATTGTTTTTTTTCTCACGTTCGGCGCCAAAACTTACGAGAACCAATTCGCACCCTCGCTATATATGTCGTTTCGAGAACACGCGTATGCCAAAATACTCGTCCTGTGAGAATTCAGTTTTCATTTTTCATGACAGAAGTCAGGAGCGAAGTGTGATAATCTGATGGAACTGATAAAAGAAATTATATAATTTTCCACTTAAATCTACTTAAATAAGTAATTAATTTACTTTAATGTTCACTTAAAATGTTTAAAAACGATAGAAAATTTTGGCATAAAAATAATATAACCTAAAAAAGGCTATAAACTTCAACATTTTGAAAAACTGCTATGTCACTCAACATTTAACAAGAAATGGGGATGTTTTGCTTCCTTTCTCCAACCCTTATATCTTAGAATTTTGCACACCACCTGGTCCAATGACACAACATTTCTGGGCAGTGGCGTACCGTGGGTGTCAGACTGTCAGCCGCCCGGAGCGGAGGAAAATTTCGGCCCCCACTTATTTAGGTATTTCAATTTAAAGACCAAAATTCAGTTTTGTCACGGAACAAGCAATGAAAAATTCGGTGGTAGTGCAGCGACTTGTTTAAAATAGTTTTATTGGATATTAAATTAATGGTGTATATGAACGCGAATGAATCGTACAAGCAGAATAAAAAGGCCAACAGGTTTCGCAGGAACTCCTCGGATGAGAAAGTTACTAGTTCACCCGGCGAGCCGATTCCCGGACTTTCCGGACGATAGCACTGGAGGTAATGGATGGCCGCCGTTGGTTAGTCGAAACCTGGCCGTCTTTCTCCATCCATTTCCATTTCCACAAAGACTGTCTTTATCAGAAGGCGGTAAACGTGAATTAGTTAAGTCCACGACCACGTTTTAAACTAAAACAACATTTATTTACAACAATCTTACGAGTACACTTGAGAGAGAGCTACACGTGCTCATGGCAGCGATCACCCGACAAGAAAAAGGCAACAATACCCAGAATCCCATCCGGGAAAATCCCTTGTCCCCTTTTTCAATCCGGGATTCACGGGAAACTCCTAGAGGAGTGGCGCCATCTCACCAGTCCGTGATTTGTCGCCGCAGCACTATCGTAGGCGCGATGCAAATATAGATTAGGATGTTTCAAATTTTTACAAGATATTATTATTATTTATTGTGAAATTTTGCCGCCCCCTAAAAAGTGCTGCCCGGGGCGGGCCGCCCCTGCCGCCCCCACTACAGTACGCTACTGTTTCTGGGAAAAAGATGAGGTAATATTCGGGGATAAAAGGGCAAGTTTCCATACACTCGAAGCAGTTCTTCCAGACCTTGCCATAGGAAGGCAGTTCACGAAGAGAAGGAACATGCCATAGGGCCGGCAGATTATGCCATATCGACTCGTCCAGCATACCCATCGGCCCACTGAGTGAATATGCTACGGTCTTACTATTAAACCACGGTAATATGATGTTATTGTAAACTCTCTCTCTCCTACGGATTATAGTCATAGAGTAGACATATGTTTTATGTTTTGTTGTTTATTTACTTGTCCTTGTTATTTTGGTCTTCTGTGATTAAATTGTTGATTTTTATATTAATGACTTTCGTAGTCGAGTATATATTCCTTATGCACAACCCCACACAGAATCTTACTACTCGGGTTCTGTTAAATTAAGCCATTCAGTGACAAAGTGAGCGGATCTAACAGATCTGACGATTAGAGGGCCTTGACCCTCGTCTGTATTCTCACAGAAGGCTACAGTTCGCTATTTCGCGCAGAATTTAAAGAAAAGCTGTAATTGCGCGCTGTCATTGTTTTTACCAAAGCATTCGTTCAACTCGGCCGACATTAATTCGAAGATTTGAAGGCGTGAAAGAACTGGCAGCGTTCCGAGCTGCGTCGCCAAGAAACGCCTGAAAAAAAATTAATATTTGAAACGAAATAGCGGATTATTCACACACCTGTGTTCATGTATGCACGTTCGATCAACCAGGAAGAAAGAACAGGCGGAAGTTTGGTTTCGAGCATGTGAAGTCGATGCGGAAGTAACGGTCAAGATCGCGTTACGTTCTGTCCGTGCTTTATTAGCGTTGCACATGCAAACGCAACCAGACCGAAGATTGTAGATATCGTCCTATGCGCGAGCGAACATTTAACGTAACTGAAAATCTGTCGGCATTTCAGTTTGAAATGCCAACAGTTACGTTCAGTTACGAATGAGAAATAAGAGCCATCAGCGGGTGCAAAAATAGTTGGCGCCAGTTGCAAAAACCGTATCCCCGCAATCCCCGGTTTAGGAGACCGATGCCTTATCCATTAGGCCACAGGGAAGTCTCGTATAATAGTTTTTCGTATTGTTCAAATCGCCTGCGAAGTGTTAATTAATTGTAGCTGGACACGCACAGAATCCGTTTAAAAATTCTTGCGAAATGTTTTGCTATAACTCTGTTGGAGTGCGCGCCTTCACGCGGTAAAAACGGGCCGTTTATGGTGGTAAGCATCATGACGTTTTCCTCGGTTTCCTCCTCATGTCACTTAACAGTGACATTTCTGAACGTTTTCTTTTATTTTTTTATTAGTGAAAAATATAAGGTTTTCTTTCTGCGCAATGTTTACGGGAGTTTACAAAAGAACAATTAAGAGGAAAAGGGGTCCATGGGTAAAAAAAGGTTGAGAACAACTGGTCTAGAGCATGACTTGATCAGTTTTATGGCTGTAGTTTGTTGTGCGCGATACCTCTCGTTTTGCATCATGGGATAGTTGTGTCGTCATCTCTCTAGAACTCCCCACTGTAGCTAAGTCTGCAGGGTGACTTTCCGAGTGTCACGTGAGTTACGTTACATCCAACTCTTCTATGTAATGAGAACAAGGTGGCCACTGGCTAACCTACTCACCAGTCTTTCTAGACGATTACTTCTTAGCAGTGCTTTCGTTTCACATTACCTTTCAAAACATTTTATGTCTATGAAAACTTTCAAAAATGAAAAAAAAAATTTGCTTCCTTTTCCTTATATTAATTGTAAATTACTAACTTTTGTATATGAACTTTCACCAAATGTTTTTATTTCCATCCAATTAAACGTATCTGGTATTTATATTAATAGAATAATGCAAGATGGGAAAAGATAGAATAACTATTATTGACACTTTTAAAATAGTAAATTATCACGTAATTTCGTTTCACGAATATTGTAATATTTTTACAAATATTTTAAACATAAATATAGTACTTTGAAATTCGAACAAATAGCTTTTACTCGTTAAGTATTGCTTTACAATATTCCGCATCGATTAAATTCGTCAAAGATTAACTGGATATTCGACTTTTGCACAGTTTCCGCTTCTATGCATAACATGGCTACTGCGTTGAAACGAGTTTACGCTTTCCTACAGCGTAGGTAGCTTTTCATTACTTTTAATTTAAACAACGAGCTGTAGAATTTACACAAATGCTTTCTAACAGCTATAACGACTTTAGGACAAATAACGTTACATAATAATTAACGTGCTGCTTTCACAACTTCTAAATTTTCAAGAATGAAAATTTAGAAGTTGTGAAATACGTAAACCGTGGAAATCGTCATGATGCTTACCACCGTAAACGGTCCGTTTTTACCGTGTGACGGCGCGCACTCCAGCAGAGTTATAGCAACACGTCCACAATAATTTTTAAACGGATTCTGTGCGTGTCCAGCTACAATTAATTAACAATTCGCAGGCGATTTGAACAATAGGAAAAGCTGCGATACGAGACGTCCCTGTGGCCTAATGGATAAGGCATCGGTCTCCTAAACCGGGGATTGCGGGTTCGAGTCCCGCCAGGGATACGGTTTTTTGCAACTGGCGCCAACTAAATTTTTGCACCCGCTGGTGTCTCTTATTTCTTATTCCGAAACTGAAATGCCGATAGATTTTCAGTTACGTTAAATGTTCGTTCGTGCGTTTGTAATGTGCAACGCTAATAAAGAACGAAAAACGCTGTAACGCGATCTTGACCGTTACTTCCGCGATGCGAATTGGTTCTCATAAGTTTTGACGCCGAACGTGAGAAAAAAAACAATCACGTCCGTCGAGGCGGAATTGAACTACCGACCTATGGATAGCTATAACCACTACAGTCCACTGCTCTACCAGCTGAGTTTTCGACGGAACGAACATGACGTCTGCGAATTGATGACAAGTGCTTTGCTTCGCCCAATTCGTTTCTTTCACCTTTTTTAGTTGCACGTTAGGGCTTGTATTACACCGATTTGTCTGCCTGCGTGCGCTTGCAGAACTAACCGGCGCGATTTCAGCTGGTTCGTAGCGGTACGCTGGCATTCCAGTAAGGTAGAAAGCCATATCACTACAGACAAGAAGACGCCACATCGCCCAACCATTAAGTTTTCGGTGTTCGGAGACGAAATACTTACGCTGTGAGACAATGTCCCGTGTTAGCGACGACGCCATCACCCGATCACTCGCCACGCTACTGAAGCCAATATTAGGTGTGCAACTGTTGTTGCCAAGTGTTGTGGAGTGATTGGCAAAAAAGCATGTATCGAAAGATAGAGTTAATTCTAAGGACGAGATGGCCGAGCGGTTAAGGCGATGGACTGCTAATTCATTGGGTTTTACCCGCGTGGGTTCGAATCCCACCCTCGTCGGTGCTGTTCCTTTTGGCCACGTCTTTTTTAACCTGCGTTTAGCTCGGAGCGGACTTGCGGTGTCAAACGCATGCGAAGTAATCGCTTTGTAATAGTTTTCTTTAGCCTTGCAGTTTTCCCATTCTTACTTAACAACTGTTTTCCAATGTCGATCGCGAATATTTTCGCATTCGTTAACGACCAGCCGTATTTATACGAGTTTTAACATCCTGCATTTACCAGCGTCCCACTTCATGCTTAGTCCATGCAATGGCTCTAGTCTGATGTGTCAGTTGCCCAACGACATTTGGTGACGTCACTGTCGACTCGACTCACTGTCGTAAATTGAAGTCGAACACAGGGCGGAAAGAGTTTTAAAAAATATATATCGCCATTCTCTAATTTCGGTCTTTTACAGTAACAGAGTAATATACAGTAATACCCGAACTTACGCTATAGGTGGGACCGAGCGGTAACCGCGTAAGTCGAATTCGCGTAAGTTGGGGTATAATTTCGCATATAAATACATACAAATAATTTTTAATTGGAACCGGAGACTAAAGAAAACAATAATTTAGAAAACATGTTTAATAAAATCTTAGATAATACATATGTATAACAAATTAGGCCTATATTATTATACAATTTTTCGCATTGATTATTACGCCATAATTTTAAGATTGTTTCTATCTCAGCGATAATACTGTGATGTTTACGAATGATGCTCGAATTTAAAGATTGAGCATTTTTTACAGCTTCGAGAATTTTTTCTTTGCCTTTTATAATTGTTCTGACCGACAATTCCGGTAGATCAAACTTCTTTGTCAATTCACAAATTTTCATTTTTGTATCGAAGTTTTTAATAATGGGTACGTTCAACGAGTACGTTCAAGTCAAACGAGTTAAACGCGTTAGTAACGAATCGTTCGAAAAGTGTAACGAAATAGGAATAACGAAGATTTCATTCTCGCTTAACTCGTTCGACTTTACGAACATACCCAATGTTAACTTTACATTCCAAATATAAAGTTTTTCTTTTCTTGTTTGATGCAGAAAAATTAGTTCTACTTCGTTTGGATGACATAGTAGAGTCTCTGTAGATATAACAAAGACAGAAATAAATAACACAAAATAAATTGTAGCTATGTGTGGATTCCGCGCGACACATCCGAACATGTAAGCTGAACAATAGTGTGGGGGGAGTGAGGAACGTGTAAGCTGAACAATAGTGTGGGGGGAGTGAGTAATCAAGGCTTGCGTGGCGCTCAAACAAAAGACGAATCGACGAGATTTGAAAATCGCGTAACTCCGGGTTCGTGTAAGTCGGGGTAGCGTAAGTCGGGGTATTACTGTATTGTCAAGATGTTCACAGCGCAATTAAAGTTGTCGACAGCCAAGTGTACGGGTTTTTTAAACATTAGATGGTTAATAGTTTTATCGTTTTTTATGTGGGAGTCTTGTAATATGTTCGTTTGCTTGTAAATCTGTTTTTTAAACACCGGAAACTTTTCTTTAAAGTAAAGCTGTAAGAAAATTACGAACAAAATTCAATATTGTAACTTATTAAATCAAATTTTTGCAATTTTAAGTCATTTATAATATATTTAAGTTACTGCAACGCAACACGAGCGATCTGCCTTCCGCGAGGTCTTTTTAAACTTTTGTTTTTACTTATTTGAAGACTTGCAAACGCAATCGATGCTTCTTTACCAGAATCTACATGAGAACAATATTATAAAAAATGCAACTGCCTTATCCTAAATTGAAGTTTTACAGTCCTTCAATACTGGTATACTAGAATCTATGCCAGATCTCTACTATCGATTACGTTGATAAAATATAAATTCCAATAGAGGAGAAGGTGGTATTATGGAACCCCAATTACATTTTAGTGAATTGTAAACAAGGTATCATAACTACACCCACATTTATGGAATTATGGTATTTATGGTATTATGGAACCCCAATTACATTTTAGTGAATTGTAAACAAGGTATCATAACTACATCCACATTTTTTGTGCGAAAAGTACCGGTAACTAGTAAACTAAATGTTCCTAATTGGATTTTTCGCTAGTGTAATTATAAGTATGGTTTTTGAAGGCTTTTGTACAAAAAGTCCGAAAGTAGGCTTAGAGAAAATCGGGTGGTAATATGGAACCTTACTGTATATTTTCAAAAAA
>NW_019387228.1:0-5375 GCF_000671375.1 Centruroides sculpturatus | reverse complement strand
GGGCCCTTAGTCTCGAGTTTTTCGTGTTGTACTCGAATTGACGTCATCGAACTCACTCGTGTTACTGTGACTCACATAATCGGTAGTCTCGAGTTAGACCCATCGAGCGAGCTCGAAAGGCGAGCGGAAGTAGGTCATATTCACTTGTTTACGTGTATCGTTAAGCATGATGGGATTATTTACAATGCATCTGGGTTTGCGACTATACTGATTCGACCAATCAACTTTACTGTAACAAGTTGTAAACAAATCAACGTGAATTAGTTTACACGTGTTATAGTTAAAAGTTTTGTCCTATAGCAAAATGGAAACCTCCAATATTTTATTTTAAAAAAGAAACGAAGAACAAAAAGTAGTATTAGTAACATATATAGAAAATAATAAGAAAACGAACAATAAAAAATTCGACAACGAATTTACAAGAAAAAGACAATTTGATTTGTGGAGCAACTCGCATGGTGAGATGGGAAAGCATGTGAGTTATAACTGGAGACTACCGATTTGACGTCAGAGTGTGAGATGGCACCACGTGACACCTTCAACACGTTGGGAGTTGTAACATGAAAAACTGGAGACTAAGGGCCCAGGTGTGTCTTGCTTAGTAAGGGATTCGTTTAATTAACTAAACAAAGAAACGTGACAATTACCCGGAGGCATACTTTTGCACACGGCACCAAAACACTTTGGGTCGAGCAGTACAGTAACTTTTTCACACCAGGTGGCTTTGTTTGTCTGTCGAGAGAGTGTCGTTTTTCAGACGTTTCAAACGTTGAGATCGAGTTCTACGGAGTTCACTTCGAAAATTGTCTCTGATTGAGCTTCTTTAAAATTTCTTTTAATCTGTTATTTGGGAGCTAAATATGGATGGAAAGATGGCAAATTGGGGTCTATGGGCAGAACATCAGGAGAAAAGTCTATCGCAGAAGGTAAGTGATGATTCGTGTTTGGTCTGTGTTTTACAAAGTCCAAACACATTTATAGAACTTTGAGTAAAATCTAACAAAACTTTTTTTAATTTAAAAAAAATGAAGAGATCAAGTTTAAATACTTTTTAATTAAGTTGTTTTATTTCTATGATAATTACTAAACACGTGAGTGTGTTTTGAATTTATTCGACAGATTACCACGTGCTTCGTTCCGATTTATTTCTGACTAATTAGACTACTATTTTATCATTAAATCTACACTTTAAATCGCATTTATTGTTTATTGCAATTTTGTTCGTTATTTAAAAAAGACTTAAAAAATAGATCAATTTATTTAAATAAATTAGTAAGATTGACAGAAAATTAGAAATAATATTATATTTTTTAATTATATTTTACAGTTTGAAAGTATAAAGATCAAATCTGCAAATGACGTGGAACTTGCGGTAAAGATTGCAGCAAAAAATTCTACTGAAAATTCTGTTGTTAGCGGCAAACCCGATGAACCCGGTACGATGAATTTTATTGTTATCGCTTAAAAATTAGCAATGAATTGGTTTAAATCCATTAAATTTTTTTCATTTAAATTCCAGCAATTTTTCAGATATTATACTACAGTGATTAATTATAGGATACGATTATTATTTTATTGAAGAAATTGAATATGTGTTGACTTATTTTTCTTATGTCTTTAGAAATTTCCCTTGCCGAGGAGTCATTAATGAGAAAATTTCTACATACAAAACTTGTTCGTACTTTTCAAAATGTGGAAGTTGAGAGAAAGAATCCAAATTCTCCTTTATATTCCGTCAAATCATTCGAAGAATTAAACTTGTAAGTGCAATTTTGAACATTTTAAAAGAAATATTATGTATTTAAGTGTAAAGTGTTATTCCTTATAGCATTAATTGACTTGGTTATAAACATATGTTTAAAACAGTATAATTTTAGATGAGATTTTCAATTATTTACTGGATATTTCTGTAAATAAATATAATACGAAAAGAAGATGACTTTAAAACGTAAACAAAATGTAGTAAAGAATTACAAATCTTACTGTCTTTTGACTATAAATTGAATATAATGTCTCATCGATTGTTATTTATACAATTATTTTGTTATATTTTAGTAACGTAATAAAAAAAATTACACATTGCTGTTTATATCTGCAGGCGTCCAGAACTTCTGAGAGGTGTTTACGAAATGGGATTCAATGCGCCATCTAAAATACAAGAAACAACAGTTCCAACGTTACTGGCCAATCCGTGAGTACATTTACTTTTCTACGTTATTTATAAATGTGCAGCTTACAATTATAAAGTATGTGATTTCGATAATTTTCGTCATAAAACAGAGCTCAAAATCTGATCGCCCAGTCTCAGAGTGGAACGGGAAAAACTGCCGCATTTTTGCTGGCAGGTTTGAATAGAGTGGATCCACATAAGAGATTTCCACAGGTAATTTACGTTAATTTTAATTAATATAAGAAACTTGTCAAAACATTGAATTTAGAAACCAAATAAAAAGTTTAAAAGCGAAATAAGGTTTGTAAATTGAATTCATTTTATTTCGAATTTAGTTATTAATTTTGTCGCCAACCTACGAGTTAGCAGAACAGACCGGCTGTGTTGCAAAGCAAATGACAAAATTCTGTTCGAAAATTGGAATTCGTCTTGCGGTGAGAGGAGAAACACGTAAGTCTTGTTTTAAAATATTACCGTCTTTCTGTCTGAATAACGATCCATGCAGCAGCCTCTTACTCACCAATATTCCCGCTTCACAGATGAGTATTGGGTGACAGAATCGGTCTAGAAGTGCCGCTTGAAACTATACATTTATGAAGTTTACAATTTACAAAAGTAGTCATAAAATAATTGCTTATTTTTTTGCCTTTAGTGAGCAGAGGTGAAAAAATATGGGAGCAAGTTATCATTGGAACCCCCGGGAAAATGTTGGATTGGAGCAGGAGATTCAAACTGTTCGACCTGAAGAAAATTAAGGTGTTTGTACTGGATGAAGCCGATATTATGATCGCCACCCAAGGCCATCACGATCAATCAATCCGAATTCATAAGTAAGTTAAAGCGTATCTTGACCTTCTTTTTAAATGAAATCCTGTGTAAAATTAAGAAGAGAGTCTTCGTTTCTTACCTAGGACATTAGCAAGACATATTTCTATAATTATAATCTATAAAGTTATTTTTAGCTATTTTAATATGTCCTGCGAGTGGTTGATAAGAGAATTAATGGCTTATGTCTTTAACAGTCAACTATCTCCCGAGTGTCAGATGATGATGTTTTCTGCTACTTACACCGAAGAAATTATTGATTTTGCCAAATTGATTGTGCCTAATGCAGTTGTTTTACGGCTCAAGAAAGAAGACGAGAACCTGAACAACATCAAACAGTATTACGTGTTTTGCCGGAATATTGAGGAGAAATTTAATGCATTATCGAATATTTACGGAGTTTTATCCGTTGGCCAGGCAATTATATTTTGCCAGGTAAGTTTTAGTTATTTACAGTATTAATGTATATTCTAAACTAGTAATTGCGAATTAATTAAAATGAAAATTATAGAAAATTAGACGAAAATTAAGCTCTTATTTAAAATGTTTTTGTAATGAATTAGTAGTATTGTTAACACCCCATTGAATATCATTTATAATTAACAGAAAAGTTAGCTTAACAACCAGAGAAATGAGAAAATACAAATCAAATATTTCATTTCTTGTAATAAAAACTTGAAATATTTAAAATTAATATTGCAGACAAGACGTGCTGCTGCTTGGCTGTCCGAAAAGATGAGAAAAGAGGGCCACGCAGTTGCCCTTTTATCTGGCGATTTGTCCATAGAGCAACGAATTGCTGTTATCAAGACGTTTAGAGATGCAAAAGTGAAGGTCCTTATTACAACCAACGTTTGTGCAAGAGGTAGGCAAACTCTTATTATTGTCTAATTATTAGAAATTGCATTCACTTCGACATAATATTAATACGATGCGATTTTTCCATAGGTATCGATATCGAACAAGTCACTTTAGTGGTAAACTTTGATTTGCCCGTCGATCAGTATGGTAACGTGGATTGCCAGACCTACCTTCATAGAATTGGGCGTACAGGGAGATTCGGAAAATCCGGAATTGCCATAAACATGGTAGATGGAAAAAGAACAATGGACATGTTAGAAAAAATTGAAGATTGCTTCAGTAAGTGAAATGTGATAATTATACTCGGTTTAAGGTTTTCTTTAACACGTAAAAGTGTGCAGAAAAACAAATATTTTAATTGTTATACTGCACATTCGAGAATATGTTTTATTTTTAGACTTTTGTTATATTAATTTAAACAAATAATATTTCAAATAAGTGTAATCTAGGAAGTAATTGCAAGTACGATTTTTTTCCCGAAGCTTTAGCAAATTTTTGAATTTTTAATTTAGTGATTACATGATATTTAAGTTTGAACACGGATGAAAATTTTAAACGTGACGAATTTTCTGTTTCAGAGCGCAAGATCACCCGATTGGATGCGGAAGACGTGGACCAAATCGAAAAACTCGAAGAGAATTGAGTGCTCGGATACGACTTGTGCCGTAAAATTTCACATATTTTGTCAACTTTGTAAAAGGAANACAGATTAATATGTACCCCTAAGTCTCTGGAACGGAATACATGCACCAGTGAACCTACAAATACACGATTTATATTTTAAAAATAATTAAATTCACTTAGCATTCAAAACTTGTGAATTTTGAAAAAAACAAATTTGCTGATTAAATACGGACAACCGTTTAACTGAAGTAAAACGGGTTTTTCCCTTGCTATGGATGTCTGCCTAGTTCAGTTCATCCACAGTCCGCTACAGTTCGCCTTTATTATCAGTTCGAAATGGGGTGGTTCCATAATACCCGCAGTGTTCCATAATACCACCTTCTCCTCTACTAAGAATAACTCCAATATCGCGCCGTGTATTCAGTCACAGTAACAAATATAAAAGAATTCAAAAAAAGTTAGATATGCTATCCACAGGCTTCCACTAAAGCACAGATATGCTTTAGTGGAAGTCGAAATGACACTCAAGAAGCCGATGTTGACAAAGAGGCGACAGTCTGTCGCCAAATCCTTTGTGGGTAGCGAGGTAAAACAAGATTGTACCTCTTTTCCCGGCAACGGTTTGGTGGAAACCGCCCACTTTGTCACTGGATGGCGTTTTTGTTCTTTTGATCCCGTGAGGTGGGGATCGGTTTGTCAGATCGAATGGTGGAGGATGAGAGGGGTCGTCGGAAAGGCGTCGGAGATATCCGAATAAAATACACCATTAACAGATCAATTCCTAATCACGTAACAACGTAATCAGTTCGTAATTTGTAAAGAAAAGTTACTTTCCATAGATGAGATTTCTTTTCAAGAAGTATCCCTGAGAGAGGCAGCTGCAGCTAATTCGAAA
>NW_019387227.1:0-20028 GCF_000671375.1 Centruroides sculpturatus | reverse complement strand
CTGTATCAGCACATTAATGTCTTATTAATGTAAAAATATTGTTAAGAGTGCGAATTTTTAGAGTACAAGTGTCGTGTTTAATTATTATATTACAAGTAGGATAAAACAAGCCTGGAGATGCAGGTGTAGACGGGTAGTAAATAAACTGTTCCTTTTGTGGATAAGGTGGCGGTGTTCCCTGTACACAAAGAATTAAACGATTATCTTATATATAATAAAACTCTTAAAAAAACTACAAAATAATTTACAGAATAGTTTAATGTTTAACTTTGAAAATAATTTAAATATTGAAGCGTGATTAATGGGAATAATCATAATATCTTTTGCCATATTAACGACTCTAATAATAGAAAATAAGAGGCAAAATGGAAATATATTTTAATCAATAATAAAATTTTTATCGTCACATTTTCTTTTAATAAGATATGAGGCTTTAGATAAATTTTGTTAGATAATAAAGTTTTTGTTTAAGAAAGTTATTCAAATTAAACACCCAATATTGCAAATTTAATGTGAAAAAGTTCGTGAGGAAGATAATAACTTCATAAATATTCATGATTTTATCATGCTTAAGAGAACACGAAAAAAAGTACAATAACCTTATTAAAAACACGAAATGGCTAACAGAAAATGCTAGAAATTTATGTGCAAAATAAATTTTTTATTCAAAAATACTTAAAAGATACAATTACTGTTGTTCTGTGTTTTAAATGAATGATATATAACAGCTACTGGAAAATTTATAAACTAACCGAGACTTGTCAGCTTCAGTCAACTTATAAATTCGAAGTCAAATAACAGCACAAATTATAATTCAATCAACGTCAACTTAATNCAGAATAGTTTAATGTTTAACTTTGAAAATAATTTAAATATTGAAGCGTGATTAATGGGAATAATCATAATATCTTTTGCCATATTAACGACTCTAATAATAGAAAATAAGAGGCAAAATGGAAATATATTTTAATCAATAATAAAATTTTTATCGTCACATTTTCTTTTAATAAGATATGAGGCTTTAGATAAATTTTGTTAGATAATAAAGTTTTTGTTTAAGAAAGTTATTCAAATTAAACACCCAATATTGCAAATTTAATGTGAAAAAGTTCGTGAGGAAGATAATAACTTCATAAATATTCATGATTTTATCATGCTTAAGAGAACACGAAAAAAAGTACAATAACCTTATTAAAAACGCGAAATGGCTAACAGAAAATGCTAGAAATTTATGTGCAAAATAAATTTTTTATTCAAAAATACTTAAAAGATACAATTACTGTTCTGTGTTTTAAATGAATGATATATAACAGCTACTGGAAAATTTATAAACTAACCGAGACTTGTCAGCTTCAGTCAACTTATAAATTCGAAGTCAAATAACAGCACAAATTATAATTCAATCAACGTCAACTTAATATAATAAATAATATATAAATAATTTTAAAAATTAAAATTTTGAGTGGCACTTTATAGTTAGAAATTATTTTAAAAAATGCTAAAATATATTATTGTTGAAAAGGTGAATATTAATAAAATTTATATTAGTTTAATGACTGATCACTCACCAATAATTTTCAACTTTATTTCATCTAATAGTTAAATTTAATATTGATCAATGCAACATTTTAATTAAGAATACATACAGTATGTACAGTACTTACAGAGTTTAATTAATTATTACATTAAAATAATTCTTGCAAACATATTATATATTATTAATATTAAATATATATAATTTGCAACCGAGTTATATAATTTGTGATTTATTTTATTTTTATTTTAGCTCAGTAAAAATTTAATTTCGAACTTCATTAATGGAGCATGATGTTACAAGTCTCTTATTTTGTAAATTAATTTTTGTATGTTTCATTTCTACGCTTGGATTTTCTAACGTACTACAATATAAACCTTATTCTAAAAAATAATCTGAGCGTGTATATAAGATATAAATTCGTAGCTTTTATATATTAATTTATAACATTTACAAGAATAAAGTGGCTGTGATTATAGCAGATATTTTGAATATTTAAGACGTCAATTTGTTTTTTTACATTCGAGATAAGTTAATTCAAAAGATGGCTTAGATCGTGGCAACACCAGTCATTATTAAAGTGGAATTTAAAGGAATCAATCTTGAAAATCATAAGTTTTTGTTTAAATCACCTGCCGAACAGGTGTTCTCGTCTGAAGGATAAGTCTATATCTCAATTTACATCTATAAATAATGACGCTTTAAAATATTTTTATCGTTATATAAAGCCACTAAAAATATAAAAGACATCTAAAATATATATAATTATTTCTCATAAATACAGTAAGGTTAATTAAATCTAAGCATTGTAACTTTTTTTGTAAACAAGTCTAGATACTAAATTAAGAAAAACAATTTTATATAAACTTTAAAAAGTTTATTTACAGAAACAAATCAAATTTAAACATCTTATCATTATAACACAAACAAACAAAACCAACGAGAGATTGTTTATTTTTTAAAAATTTAGTCAGTAAATAACTAGACGTGGGTCTCAATTTATATCAATAGATGACGTTTTAATAAATTTTAACATTTAAAATGAATTAAAGACATCATACCTGAAGATTATGATGATATTGAGGACTTTGTGGTTGCATACTTATTCTAATTTTATAAAATGATTAAAAATATAAAATTTATACAAAGTAAAATGAATCTGAAATGAAAAAAAAAATAAATTATTTCATATTTTATAATGAATTAAATGTCTAGTTATTAAAATATTTAATTTATTAATGTGTCAAAGCGACGTTAGATTAATTCGATACATTTCTAAATTAACTAATGTAGAATTAAAACTTTTTAATTGATTAGAAATTCATTGATTGTAACTTTAATAATGAACACTTATTGGATTTTCCAATTATATTTACCAACCAAATTAAGACTGTTATTGATTTAATCATTTGTAGAGAAGAGTTTATGTAATCGTTTAAGTGCTATTGAAACTTTTCTAACAAAGCATGTTTGTTCTATTTATTTTGTCCTAATTTCGTACTGTTTGCTTATGAATAGGCCCTACACATTTACCTGTATCAGCACATTAATGTCTTATTAATGTAAAAATATTGTTAAGAGTGCGAATTTTTAGAGTACAAGTGTCGTGTTTAATTATTATATTACAAATTAAATAGGTGATTTAGAACAAATATTAATGTTTAAAAAATTAATTGATTATAATAGAATACATAATTCTAACTACAGAATAAATGTTAATTAAATATTTATATATTATTTAAAATATAAAAAATTAAATATAATTACTAATTTTAGGGAAAAATAATAATAATTTCTTCTAATTTTTATAATTTTTGAATATTTCTAAAATACATTTTCGGCTTCCAAAATATAATTTTAATTAAATCGCCGATATGAAAAAAATTCGAATTATGAAAATAATCAAATTCGAGTTAATTAATTTTGTTCTAATTATATTATTTAATAAAATTAAAAATTATTAAATAATATATATTGAAAAATTATATAATCATTTAATAATTTATGTTTAAAGATGAGATAAATTAATATAGTGGGTTAAACTAGAAGCCATAGTTGAAGGTAATGGAATGCAAAGTTAACACGATAGTTATAGTGTAGATTGCAAATTGAATAACAGATATAATGATGATGCAGTCATTATATTATTTTCCCGGCTCTGTTATATATAACACAGCGATCGGTTAAAATATGACTCCCGAAGATTTTTACATTTTTGGACTCGAGATACCGTGAAACGTCGAGAAATGCAAAAAATTTCAGGGTTTTTTTCTGTAGGTATGATGTTAGTGTGTGTGGGGAGGGTATGATTTTATTCATACTCTTTGAAGCTTAATAACTCCTGTTTTTGTCGAAAATTTCTGAAATTTTGCAGGGAGGTTTGTTTATTAGGGGGATTGATGGTATTAAATTTTGGCGGTTAAAGGTCGAGGTGATGGGGAGATAAAGAAAATCGTATCATATCTCGAGAGGGATCGGACTTAACGATTTTATTCACCTCGTTATTCGCCGCCACCAAATGTTGCCGGAAAAGTTAAGCAACTCGCTGGATTTTTGAAGTTGGTGTTGGCAACGCAAGTAGTTTATGTTTCGTGTAGTGGAGACTATAAACTTAGGCATTAATTTTAATTTTTAATACTAAATTAACCTTTTCTATTCGATATCCTATTCCGCGAGTATTGCGGATTGTCTGCTAGTATAGGCCTATAATATTACATATTTTCATTTTAAATTGTACACAATATCATTTTACATTAATGAAAATATTAATGTTAAAGAAAGAATTAACAAGGAAATTAAATCATATTTTTATTTAAGAAGTAATACGTAAGCAGACAATTTAAAAATTTGTTGAAGATTATATAAATAATTATATGTACAGTAGAGCGTCGATTTTCCGAAAGTCAATCATCCAAAACGTCAATCATCCGAAAGAATTCCAGTCGTCAAATTTAAATTTTCGCCAGTGCTGTGGCGCTTCAATCTTTGGCTATGTCTTGGGCTACTCAAATATTTTACGTTTTTGATATAAATTAACATCTGAAGTATAATTTTTTATTATTTTTATATTTTTTAATATGTTTATTTTGTTCGTACAAAATAAAAAAATAATTTTTAACGATACAATAGTCTTCGTTAGGNACAGCAAAAAATATGTATATAAGTAAATTAATTAAATAATTTAAAATAGCAATATCTTACCTGTTAGAAAATTGTCAAATGATTGAAAAGATTGTAAAAAATATTGCCAATTTTCCTGAACATCTTCAGATAAAGATGCTAATATTGAACTGCTAGTTATATTAAGCAATGGACTATAAACTTTTTGTAAAGCAAATTGTATTCTTAATATTATGGCATTTCCAAACTCATCATCTGTTTGTGCATTGATCATTCCAACAAAGACATCCTAAAAGTTTTTAAATTTTTGTAATTAATTTTAAATTAACATCAAATTGATTTGGTTTCATTAAATTTATTATAAATACTAATAAAGCTATTTATCAATAAAATTGTTTTCTTGTAACATTATTTCAAAGATCACAGTCTTTGCCTTTAATAAATATGTTTCTATTGAATAATTTTGTTTTTAAGAAACTATTTTCTCTAAAATCTTTAAAATAATCTGTCAATGACATTGCTAAACTTAATGTGCATTTCTCATGCACATTTATTGCAACTTCTTATTATTAAATGCTTTAATACTTAGTTCTTTCAAATTATTACTATTTTCTATGCTATAAATGCCTAAATATGATGCAGAGAATTATTTCAATTCAATGTATTTCCTACAGAGTGCTATGCCTAATTACCATGAAAAGGCAGGATTGCATAAAAAAGCCACAAACTGAATTTCTTAAGGGCAATGTCCCAAGCAAGTGTCCCAGTTGCCCAGCTCTAACAACAGTATTGCCAGGATGAAGACAATGAAAAAGCAAGCTTCTGAGAAGACATATAAACAATATGACCACACTTAATAAAATCTTTTTATTAATTAAGTTCTCAATATTTTATTAAATTAAGTATTTTTTGCTACTATTATCTCTTGTGTAGAACTATGGCCCCTACTTCAAAACTGACCTCAACTCAAATTTTTTTTTCAGTAAAAATTTGCAAGTTAGTATTTCATCAATCACATTTGATAATTCATCAATCATAGGATGATAATTTTTGTGTGTTAACTCAACCTGATGGAATTACAATGGAATTACAATATTCAGAAAGCACCTGCTGTTTATCAAAACAGCAAGTGCTCTCTGTTAAAAACAAGATTTCAAAAATTGAAGTAATTTATTTGTTCAAGTCAAAATTGGCCTAAACCGCTCTTAATAGAAATGTACTCAATGTTACATTTCATACAGAAGTTTTATCAAAAATGTATAATTTTACTTCGTTATATAATATACAATGACTCCTGTTTACCAAAATTTTAAAAATTTTATATTATAAACATTTGAGTTGTGGAACCATTACAAACAAATATTGATATATTCAGTTGTGTGAGCAAAAAGTTTGAGAAATGCTGTGCCAGACAACATGGCTACTCTCCAAACACCATTGAAAGATCTAATTTGTCATCATTCCTCCATCAGCCTAACAATCACTCCTATGAAACCGTATACAAAGATGTTACATATGACAAAACTGGCTGCCCTGTACAAGGAAATTGCCAGAAATAATAACTTTCAATCAGTGGCGTGCTGTCATTAGAAGCAACGGAAGTGCAACTTCCCTTGTATTTTATAAAAAATAAATACATATTAATTTTAATTACATGAAAATAATTGCACAATATTTTATTATAACCGCGTTATGTATCTTATTACAAATTTCTATACTGCACGTGAAAAAGAAAATAAGATTGCTATTGTATATTCAAATATTAGTGGCGGAGTGGAATCTCTGTATTGTCAGATTCCAAAAAGCCAGATTTGCGCACGCGCTTTACAGAGCACCAACCTCACCCGGTTTAGCTGGTGGAAGATTACGACCTTGAGTTGATGCTACACATTCCAACGCTTCCAATGCTATCCGGGACCGGTTCTGGGCTGTTAGTCGCCCGCCCGCTAGATATTTGGCCAATTACATGAATAACGAGTAGATTTATAACTTAAGCCAACCAATAAGAATTTACTGGTATGTTTTTACGATAGTTCTGTATAATTGATGGGAGTTTAAAAAATCCATTAAAATATTTGATATATTTATTACGCTCTCCGATTTTATATTAAACCGGTCATTTTCAATGTTAAACCGGTGATATTACGATTTTGTATGTCCCATCTCTAAGGGGATGTAGAAAAAAACGTGTACAATTCTTGTATAATGTTAAAAAATTAACTGTTACTTTGACAGTGTCATTTACAACTAAATTTAATGAATGAGAGAGATGCACCAGGTACAGAAAAAGCGCTAGAATTTATTTTCCTTAAATTTACAATTTATGTATCCGTTTGTCATAAAAATTTCTTTTTCCACTTTTTTCCCGAGACTACAAATATTCGAGTACAAAGTAACTGGTTTTGACTTATTTCTACTTAAGAAGTAGTTAAATAATTAAGCAATTAGAGAATTGGGGACATAAACAAAACCCTGACGAAAGAGCCGGAATATTACTTAAACAAAAGCTTAACCAAACAAATCTATAGCAGAGTATAGTGGGGACTGATTTCTTCGAAATACTGTATTATATGTAATAAAGACAGAAATTTTTTCTGTTCAATGAGAGTGACCAAAAAGTTGTAAATTTTGGAATTTTTGTGGACAACACCTGGTCCTAAAACGAATTAGTTAGAAAACAAAAGACGGACAATTTATTAAGTTTAATGTATTTAGATTTTTACAGCTATGATGAGAAACATTTAAAATTTACAACAACCCTGTCGCATCCTTTGAGATATACTAGTGATGAGACAAAAGAGACATTAACCAGTATCGGCACCCTCGGGATTTGGCATGCATGCATGCACCGCACACCTACCAAGATCGACTCTGATTCCATCCACGAGTCACTGATAGGGAGCACTTTTAACTAAGTGGATTGTTTTAATAATTAAAAAGCAAAAAATATCTTATGCTATTTTTATTTACGTTTCTTCATAAAACTATATTCATACAATTGAATATTTTGTACCAGGTATGTATAATTGTATATCCATCACACATTTTATTTTAACAAGTAAGTTTTTATAATTTTATTTTTAATTTTAGCCCTTATATTATGGCTAGCAATTTAGAATGTAATTGTGATATTGAAAATTTATTTCAAAAAGTTTTGGTTCGAGACCTTATAATGAAAAAGAAAACATTATTTAAAGAGAAAGACCGATGCCTAAATTAAATATAAATACGTCAACAAAAAAATTTGTTCGACATTTTTACGATAAAATTTATGAAGGCGTAAAATGGCTTTGTGGATGCGTAAAAATGTAAAAATTGTTTTGTTGGCCTTGCCTATTATTTTCAAATGAAATTAGTGTGTGGAATAAGAATGGCTTTGACGATTTAAATAATTTTAGTAAAGCTGNAAAAACATAATTTTTAACGATACAATAGTCTTCGCTAGGCTTAACATCGACGAAAAGTCAACGTGAAGAGACATGCAACGGAGAAAAATTTCAACACGGGATAAATTAATATATTTTTTCGTACATAATTGGTTATCCGAAAAATAAGTTATCCGAACAACCCCAGTCCCCAATTGATTCAGATAAACGACGCTCTACTGTATAAACTGAAGACTAAATATGAACGAAAGTTTGAAGTTGTCTTATTAATTTTTTTTTTCTTTTCTGTTTATAAATAAAATAAAACATTGACTCTGCTAATGTAACACATTTTAAAAATTTCTTTAAAATTGTGTGCAGTAGAGGAATAAAGAATTTTTAAAATGTGTTAGATTTGTCATTCGGTGTGATAAACCCTTACATAAGATAGCCTTTATAGGTATGTAGCCAATCTTACCCATTTTCACTGGATGCAAAAACTAGGTCCTTCTTTCTGAGGCTAATTAGAGAATTTTTAGATGCGTCTAAAATTATGTTAGATTTTCTGCAAAAATGCAAAAAACTGCATACAAAATAGTACTGTAGAAGCCAAGTTCTTTGGGTAATCCTTAACCCTCTTCCTCTTTCTTGCAGGTGGAATTTCTAAAAATCCCTTCTTAGTGTGCATTCTCGTGGTATACCCTAATTGTGTACCAAACTTTAACTTTCAACTCCTAACCATTTGGGTTTTATTATCATCATCAACCCATCTCGGTTATAAGATTAATCATTATTATCATATTTTAAAATGAAATTGAAAATTTGAATGTTGTTGAATTGTTGGAAGCTAAATTGATTGATTGTGAATTTATTCATAAAAAATTAAAAAAAAGTAATGATTTATCAATAAGAAATGATTTACAATTTATAATTAAATAATTTCAAGTTCTATTTAGTGAAATTGTCAGTTTATATCTTATAGTTTAGTTGAATCTTTACAATATACAAATTCCAAAAATCAAATAAGAGCATCTTTAATTAATTAAAGAAGCCTCATTTAAGTAAAAGACAAATTATTCTTTACATGATATAGTAAAAATTGATAATAATAATAATAATAATGTTTTTTATTTACTTATAAAAGTTTTCTTTTGAACTTCTTAAGAAAACATTTTAATTTTCTAGGAACAAAATGTAATGACAGGTAAAGCAAGACAAATGGAAATAAGATCTTTATATGAAATTCTTCCAGTAAAAGAAGGTAATTTTATTATAATAACTATACAAGTGTTTTAGTTTAAATGACAGTTTATATTTTAAAACTTAACATAGGTATGCCTTATGAGTGGATCAATACAGATTGGTTAGGAAAATGGCTCACCAGTGACACAGGAAATATCTTGCCCATTGACAATTCTCAGTATTTCTGTGTGCATGGAAAGTAAGAATTCTAATTTCTAACTTAATTTTATTAATTATAATGATGAAAATTATATGCTACTTTTAAAATAGGCTACATCCAGACCAAGTTACAAAAATGAAATGTATTAGTTTGGAGGCAGTAAGAATTTTTTAAATTTATATTACTTAAAATTGTTTAATATAATAACTATTATTTAAGTAAATTTTTTTGATGACGTAGGCTGAAAAAATTTATGAGAAATATGGAGGAGGCCCAAGATTTAGGTATTAAAATTTTTGAACAATTTCCATTTGGTTATTTCAATTTAACTAATTTATTCATTTTTATTTTTCAGTAACTTATCTCTCTGTAGAAATTGTGTTGAAATGAGATGTAAGTTACTTCGACTGAAAGCCAAGATACAAGAAGAAAGCAAAATACTTACAAATCTCGTAAAGGCAAAAATTTCTGAGTATGTTTTTGTTATATGAAATATGTTATAATTAAACAAAATTTTAAACAATAATCAAAACTTTCAGTAAGATTTCCAAAGCAAAGGAAGTTTTACAAACTTCTGTTTATGAACTGTAGAAATATATTTTCTTTTTTAAATTTTACAAGGAATAAAATCTGTTGTTCAGATACTACTTTCTGAGAAAATACTGTCTGTACAATAATAAATTCAGAAAAGTAAGAAGCAAGAATCGTTTTTTATCATTGCCATGTTGTAGCAAAATTATGAATGAACTTGCATTCATATTTGCAGGTTACAACGACAGGCAAAGTAACATGCAACATTAAACAGAATAAATTTCTTTTAATAAGATCTTTACACAAAAGCACTTTTGCCTGAACTATAAGGCTTTGTTAGTTAAAAATTTCAAACATTAAGAACAACATTAAGTAATAATTTATTTTTGGAAAGTATCTAATATATAAAAATATTCAGATTTATTCATAATTTTGCAACATGATGCCAACAGTAGAAAACATTTCTACTTCTTTTCACTTCTAAATATCAGGGGAAACAAGTGCCTGTACAATGACAAACTGTATTCCTCATAAGATGCTAAAAATAAAATGCATTTTCGAGTTTTTCAAATTTAATTTTTGTAAATTTCAAATTTATTATGATATTGAGTATTTACTTTACAGCAATATATAGTTTTATAGCCCAATACAATATCAGTGAAAATAGTTTTGCACTAAAATATCACTGAAAGGTTTTTATGTTGACAATTTAGCAATGAATGACAATATAAATGTGTTGACAGAACATTATAAATACTTATAATGTTCTGTCAACACTATTATTAGCACTTTCCTAAATATTCTAAGAAATCAGTAGTAGCTATTAAATTATGATGATAAAAGAGACAAAGACATTTGATATATGTGAATAAATTTACTTTGTTTTATTAGGAATTAGACTGGAGAGAATAATTTCTTTTAAAAAATTTTTACAAGCTGAATATCCACATGATTGATTTTTGCATGCTGTTTGAATGCTTTTGACATTGTGGATGCACAACCTAGATAAACTGAACATCAAAACTGTGCAGTTACATGCTTGAGCTGAATGAACTTTTTCAATGTGCAAATCAGATGCAGCCATCAGCAATGATTAAACGTCATCAGATGGTTTTACATCCTTTTCTACAAAATGGCTCACATTAAATGAGAAATTAATAGAATAAGTTTATAATTTCCCAGAAATTTTTGATAAAAGGGAATAAAAAATATGATGACGACAAATGATAAAAAAAATTAATAAATTGATGTTTTGATTTATTTTTACTAAGCCAAATGATTGCCATAATTAATCAGGCTATTAATACTAGAGTAGACATTAGGTGCCATCTCTTAAATTAATAATTATTATAATTTAATATTTTTTTAAATAATTTAGAACCATACCTCTAGTACCAAATTACTTAATTTCTAATTATTAATTATAGCATATTAAATAGCCCATTTAATATGCTATAACGGCAATTGTTTATTTTACGGCAATCATTTGATTTAGTATCAATACATTGGGTTTTGGGAAATTGATATTTATAGATTTATTTTTATTCACAAAGAACAGGCATATCATCAGTGGCAGATCCAGTAGACTCTACTTTCAAACTTTTAAGTTTTAGAGTCTACATTTCACTATCACTAAACTCAAACCAAACACTATCAGATTTCAAACTTAAACATTTGAAACCTGATAGTGTTGGTTTAAGTTTTACAAAGTTTCTGCTGTAATTTTTGCTGGTGATGATAAGTCAAAAGATTTGTAAGTACTTAGGAATTAAGGGAAATAATCTAAAAAATTCTAATAAAGCAAAAATTTACTTTGGCAAGTAGAAGCAAAGTTTAGAATATCAATACATTTGCTAATCTGAACCAGTGCTAATCCCACTATCACTTAAAAAAAACTAATTTTGTTCATTTTTCTACTAAATGTTCCCATCCAAAAGCAAAAAGAAATTGCAGATTATTTTAAAAATGTGACAAGTTTGTAAAATTAATAAGGTAGAACTTATCAGAATGAAATAAAGTTTATTTTATTCACTTAATGGTGTTCCTGTGTGATAGGTTCTACTTCTTAGCAAATACTGGAGGAATACTGGATTCATCACACATAAAACCTTCTGAAACTCCAGTAATACGTGTTTACAAAACAGCGAACGTTTTTGATCCTATCAGGGTCTTTCTCAGGCTACAGTTATGAGGAATTCAAATAAGTGCAAAATGGAACAAGAAACCGAGTGAATGCGATTCAAACTTTAGAACAGCAATGCTAATATTAAAAAATAGAACATTATGCTCGTGTAGAAATGACGTTTAAGCACGTGTAAAATTAAGCCTGCAAAACATTGAATGCTGGTGAAATACACACAAATTAAAGCTAGTTATTGGGGGGTGGTCCCTCATAACAAAATAATTCCATATAATTAATAACTAGTTTGGAATAGCAAGAGTATACTATTGTACTTGAGAATTGAGAAAAATCATTAAGATTTCCAATAAAACAGGAAATGGTGGATATTGATATTCATTTTAGTTTTTCCAACATCTGTTTCTATAAACACTAAAAATTTATAATAGAAGTTGTTATTTGCAAAATCTATATTATAAATCTTCCACATAAATTATTTTTATAGAGTATAAAAAACAACTGTTATCTTTGCCTTTTGTTTATCATTTCCTACAACTATTTCTCTATATTATCTTTCCTCTGCATCTATAGATTAAATTGCTAATTTTAATATTAACATCAAAGTTATAATTCTGCAATTGCAATCAGCATCCAGAATGTGCATATATGTAATAAATTTCTTTTCTGAAACAGATGGATTTATTATAAATAAATTCATATCAAATATAAATTTAATGCTGAAGTAATATTTTCAACTAGTGATAGTTTAACTAGTGATGTTTGATGCTACAGGAGTGATTTGTGTCAACAGATTTTATAAAAAGAATTTAAGATTGTACAAAATTAAACTGATGCTAAAATTATGACCTGTTGCATCCTACAAATTATGCATGGGAATTAAGTATTTAGCATGATTGTAAACAATTCATTAATCATTTGTTTTTGAATGATTGACAAAACTAAGCCAATTGTTTTTATCATATTCAACAGAATCAGACAATTTTGGTAATTTCTACAGGAATTTATTTTCATAACTTTTTATTTTACTCTTATAATTGAATGATTGTCAAAATGGAGAGTAGGTTGCTGAAAATTTATCACAAAATTTATTCTGTTAGAAGTAAAAATTTCTGTTATAATTATATCGAATATGTAAATTTATAATTACATGTTTTAGATTTTATAAAAATGTTTTAGCCAGTTATAAAAAAATTAAAATATGAGAAAATGAAACACAGAGTTTCAGTTTTATTTTCAACAGTCATAAAATTGAAAGTGCACTTTTCTGGAATACTGTGAAATAAGTAAGGAAGCCTTTTTCCCTGGCCTGATGTATATGCTAGGCAGCATACCATCAGGTGCATAAAGCATTGTTTTAATTTTGCTCTATAATTTTTATTAATTTTATTTTTATTGATATCAACAGAAAAGAATCAAAAACTTACAATTTCTCCTATATTATATTTCTTTCTATAAAACAAATCCTTTGAGTGCAATTTTCCAATCAACTAGGTATGATTTAAATTCAAAGATTACTTAGAAAGCAAATGCACTCAAAAATTTATTTGTGCTGATTGTGTTTATGTATATCTGGGAATCAAATTAATGAAATCACAAACAGGAATGATGACAATGAAAGTTTTGAAGATGAAAAGGATGAAAGTATTGTTTCAATGACTCCAAATTTTTTTAATGCAAATAGCTGATTTTTGTATGCAAATAAAATTAATAATAAAAGGTTGAACTGTATTTGGTTTTAATTTTCAAAATATAATTATTTCAAAATTGGGAATTGATTTATACAACAACAACAGAAATGTGATATTTGATCCAAGAATGTAAAATGCTAAAAGATTGAATTTCAAAATAGTAATTTATGTAATTCAAGCAAAACAATTAGTTTTTGCATTTCATAAATTATATTAATTTCAGTATTTTTGTTTTATCAATAATTGTAATACGGAAGACAAATTACATCTTTTCAGACTGGCAAGGACTAAAGGGGTACTAAAGTAAAAATTCTTGACATTTATCTTAACTTCTTTTAATTACATAGCATTAATTTTAGTTATTAAATGAATGATACAACTAATAATATGCTCATGTAATCAAGAAATTTTTTCCTGACATAAATCTATTAACACAGTCATAAACATCAAATTGGAAAAGAAATTCAAATCTGTAAGCAACTAAACAGTACTGCTTTAAACCATTTTCAATTGTTTCACTCTTGTTTATATTTAGCAGACACTTGTTATGATAAAAATAAATTATTTAATAACAGACTGGCTACATGTAAGTATTAACTATTAATAAAGTTGAAAACATGGCAACTTTGTGTTGTTTATTAATAATTCAATGTGAATAAAGTTTTATTTAGTTTTCTTAATTTAAGAAACAACTGTGTAGTAAACGTTTAGTTGTACTGAATTATTAATAAATGGCATCAGTCATTGTCATTGCAAGTAGTAGACTTTAGAGCATCAGTTTTATACAGCTGAATAGTAAGTATAAACTTTGGACTTTGTATAAATAAAGTCCACTATTTTTTTTTCTATCAAAATAATAAATCAGCATGTTTTAGCAATAAAATAAGAGTTAAAATTATTGGAGAATGTAAGAATATTAATAAATTTATTTTAATGATTATTTTTTTATTGTGTAACAAGCAATTAATTAAATTTAAATATTACTGTTCTAAATGTTTTTGGACTTTTATCTCCTTTTAGAGCATGATTTTTAAGATATTGATCAGAAGTTTATTTTTATAATAATATTTAACTGTATACAGTCAATGATTTACATTCTTTGGAATATGTGGCACAAGATCTTTAGTACTTACGCAAATTTTAATGATCATTATATTAATTATTATTTTCAAACAGAATATTTATCATTTGCATTTCAGTACTGAATTACTAAAAATTATCTACTTATTTTCAGCCTTTTATTATCAATTTTAAATTATTAAATGGGATTTGTAAATATTTTAAATTAAGTTGTACCACAGTGTTAATAAAACCTTTCATGAAAAAATATTTCTACATTTTTTCATGAATTCAAAAATATTTCTATCTATTTTTAAGTACAGTAGAGCATTGATTATCCGACCCCCGATTAATCGTTACCTTGGTTAACCGACCATGTTCTAGTCGGCAAATTCAAATGTCTGCTAGTGATGTGGCGCTACAATATTTGGCTATGTCTTGGCTACTTTAATATTATTTTTACGTGCTTTAGCTGGCAACACTGGATCAACCATGAAAGGAAGCCAGTATTTAAACGAGGCTTAATTTTCTAATTTTTAATGATACAATAGCGACGATTATTATTTTAAAAAAAAAATTTTGATAGGCTTAACATGGAGGAAAATTCAACGCGAAGTAGGTTAATAGCGATATACTAATATACTAATTACATGGGATATAATAATATACTACACTAATAATGGATTTTTTAATACTTTTTGGTTATCCGACTTTTCAATTATCCGACCAACCCCAGTCCCCAATTGAGTCGGATAATCGATGCTCTACTGTATTAATTTCCTTTCTGATTTTATTTTCTTAAACTATCTCAAACTTGTTTAAATTTAGATTTTAAAATTTTAATATTTTTTGTTATACCCATAAAAAATTACATAAAATATTTATTTGTCTCATGTGAATTTTTTAAACATTACATATCATGCGTATAATCTTTCAGCAAATAATATGTATTTGAATTAAATACAAAACGGAACATTTTCAGCCTCTTAGGGGCCTGCATCAAGTGTCAAACTTTACAGAACATTAGAGATTCTAATTTTATTCTAATTCTACAGAACATCAGATATTTTAATTCTGTAGAGTTTGATGCTTGATGCAGGCTCCTAAAAGAGGCCGAAAATGTTCCGTTTTGTATTTAATTCAAATACATATTTGCTGAAAGAGTGTATACATGGTATGTAGTGTTTAATTTATCTTGTTCCAGTTGTTAGACTTTTATGTCGTTTGAATTTTTTTTTTAAGGACTATTTTCAAAATTTTAGTGTGTCTGTAAGATGTTGGCTTTGATTTAGTTTATTACTTTAAGATAAATCCTTTTGATTCTATGCTACAACAGCCTGGTTTTTACAGATGCTAATAATTTCTGAGATTACAACTGTAAAAAATGTTATTTCCAAAGGATTCTGTGATGTGTGGTGGCAGCTGGAGTGTTGACAATGCTACATTTTCTCTGTTGAATTTTCACGACAAGAAATTGTCTATCAGTGCTAGTCTCTCAACTTCCAGTCAATTCTGGCAAAATGGGCCTTTCAGTATGAAGTGTTGCTTGATACTTTCATTCAGTTGTGTCAAAGCATGCCATTGCTCCAGTTTGCAAAAATTTTGTCATTCAATTATTTAGAAATCAGAAATAGTGTGAAACTTGCAATATATTTTACTAATGTATTGTGATATTATCAAATTCTGTATTTATTCTTTTTTAAGAGAAAATTGTTTGTATAAATTATTAAAATGATATTTTTTCAGTTTAATATGGAAATTTGAAATATTTTTTATTATTAAACTGGAAGAAGTGTATAAAAAAAGTTAATGTTTGATGATGATAACTATTTAAAATAACTTTTCTCATACAATGAATAATTAAATAGTTTCTATAAATATATTTTAGTGAAGAAAATGCCTATTGGATAGGAAAATGTTCTCTTCGAAGTTGGAGAAGAATGGTTTTGGATCAGTATGAACATGATGATTTGGAGAAAACTAAAACTGAAAATACTTCTGAAATTTTTGATAATAATGAACATTTACTAGAATGTAAGTAATAATAAAATAATTGTGTATGTATAGTTTCATCAGAATATGAAGTGTTTATTTAAATTTCAGCTGGAAATAATGATGACCCTTCCATTACACTTCAGGATGAAACTGATGATGAAGTTCCATTAGGATTTAATGAAGATCTCTTATGTGAACACAGTATGATGGATTAATGTTCTTAATAAATAAATATTATAACTTTCATTTAGAGAATAATAATTTTTCTCAAAAGATTAATTAAATTTTATAAAATTTTAACTTTTAGATAATTTGTCAGTTGACGGAAACACTAGAAAATTAATTCCAGAGAAAGCTTGGAAAATATTTAAATATTATTTTCCTTTTGCTCCTGAATTTTCAAGGAATAGAGATCCTTGTTCTTTATGCTTGGTTAGTTACATATTTATTATAAAAAATTGCAGTGAACTGTCTAAATTCTGGATAATTGATATACAAAATTATTTAAAAGAGAGCCATTTTTTTAATTATTGTTTTCTTATCATGAATAAAATTCTTATACATTTATTCATAATTTCAAGTAACAATACATAATGATGTAAATGTACTGATTACTGCTTATATAACCACCACCACCACCACCTTTTTCAATACATTCTGATTATCATATACAAACAAAGATGTTGACCATATTGATATCTGGTTATTGTATTTGATGAATGAATAATTTTACAATAAAAAGTAGAAACCAAAATTGAACTTAATAATTTATTTAAAAAAAACCCAACATTCTTCTCTTCCATATTTACCAGATTTTAGATTTTCACTGTAAAATTTATTTTACTAATTTTTCTAAACATAATNACGGACGGCAGGAAAGTAGTTCGGCTGCCCGATGACGTTTGAGGTGTTTATAGGGAACTTTTACTATTTTTTACGGATACCGGTAGCAATTTTTTCGTAGTTTTATAGGAATCGTAATTATAGGGACCGTAATTATAGGGGGGTCGACTGTACAAGGAAATGAAATATTTGCCTGAAAACATCTATTTAATGACAAAAATTGAAATACAGTAGAGTCCTGCAAACTCAACATAATGTGGACTGAGAAGGTGACAAGTTACCAAAAATGGTGTGCTTTACAGATAGTGATGATGCTAATCTAAATAACAGAATTTTTGTGACGGTATTATATGCACAAATTTATATATGTATTAAATACATACCAATAATGACTATTTCTACTTGTAGTTAAATTTTAATTTTAAAAAACATATTGGTTTAAAGATGATGATGATATAAGATTGAAGGGGCACAATATTGATTTTACTTAATACTTTGATTATCAAGTAAAATCATAATTTTGTTGATATAAAAGTTAAAATATAAATATTATATTTTGTGCCCAAAATTACTTATTTGAATGACAGTTTTTTTGCAGTGTTTTTTGATGCTTTGATAATCATTGTACTTGATCTGTTGCTATAACGTTATTAAATATGATTTAATTCTGTGTTTTTTTCAAAGATTCAAGAAGCAGAAGACAAAGAAACTCGTGACCGGTATCGTTCCCTTGCTGTTGAACAGAAATCTCTTCTTCAGGAGCTATACTTGGATCGCAATAGACCAAACTGGCAAAAGTCAAATCTAGGACAAAAATTTTTTATAGTTTGTCATAACTTTGTTGAACAGTGGAGGAAATTTATCAAGTAGGATACATATATTTTTATAAATATCTATTTGAAATTACTACAAACTCAATTTATTTTTTAAAAAATTTAAAGAGAACCTGTTCGTAAAGAACCAGTAGTGAATGTTTATAATTCTTTTTTGCTGTGTGAACATGGATATTTATTATATTCATTTGAAGACAGTACAAATCAAAGGTAAGTTAGCATTTTGAAAATTAATATAGAATTTTTATAATTTATACATATAATTTTCAATTTAGACTTCCTGTTTTTTTCTAATGATAATCTAAGTTTAACTTAGATTATGTTTTGAGACACTATGAAGTTTGACTCTAGAAACTGGACTTTTCCACATACATTTTATTTTCCTATGTACTTTACTGTCTTTAAACTAATTGTTACAAGTGCCAATAAGCATTTTGGGCTGGTGCCCCTCATCTGTTGGCAAATACAGTGTACACATTCTTTACAGGGTTTTTATTTTATTGTCAATGTACATAAACCAAAACATCACCATATACTTGATGTAACTTTTTATTTAAAGAATTACTTGCAGAGTTTCATTTTTTACATTGGGCACAGTACCAATAATATTGCACATACCATCAGACAGTAGACATAAGCAACACAGAGAAGTAATTTAGATTAATTAAAATAGAACAATCACACTTAACAATTTGACAAATAATAATATATTTTTATTAACATTAACAGTTACCAAGCCTGATAATAATATACAAACATCTAATTACTGGGTATTTTAGGATGTGCATTAGCTAGTAACCAATTAAAGTAATTTTGCCTAAAGATATATGGTTAAACTGCTATCTTACATTAATTTTAATAAAGTTGTTTCTTGATAAATCAAACTTTATTGACTTGAATTGTGTCCCACTGTAACTAATAATCTCAATGCAATGCAAATGCATATCAAAACATTTTTCAGAGCACGTTTTGATAACTTGGAATCTAGAATTCTATTGAAGTTAATTCTTGTCTGTTGTTGAATATTTTCTGTTGCATTTTCCAGAGGTCACATTAAAATCCACACTAAAATGAACTTCAAACAAAACAAGCATTTACTTATGTACACTTGAAGAAACATACAAAGGTATTTGATGCATTAGTACTTCTAAAGTCACAACACAAAAATACAAAAAATTTAAGAATATTTCACTTCTAAAATGATGACTTTGTTGTTAAGAACAAATTAGTCTATCAAATTTTATAGATAACATATGTTAAATTTCAAAGGGGCTTTCTAGAAGCTTGTCACATGTGAAACAAGATGTTTTTGATGTGGTCAAACACATCCAAGACATTGTCAAGCAGGAAGCGAAGAATTATGAACATCAGACTCATGTAATAGCCTTCTTCCACTAATAGTATAAATATTTTGTACATGTAAAAATCTAAGAAACACTAAAACTATAACATTTAAATCGTAACTGTGGTGTTTATATTGCAATATTTCCAATTTCATTAAAATAATGATAATTTTAT
>NW_019387226.1:7265-15064 GCF_000671375.1 Centruroides sculpturatus | reverse complement strand
CTTTTTTTTTTCTCGTGTAAATTCCTCTTCTCCTTCCTATTCTTCTAAAGTCCACTCCTTTTGTAATTAAACAGATATAAAAACAATTATTATTATTATTATAAAGACGGAAATTTTAATAATATTTTAAAATCGTTCGGACCAAAAAAAAAAAAAAAAATCAAAATTACACTAGACAAAATCTCGAGGATAACAGAAAAAAAGTTTGCAAAGACCTCGGTGGTCTACGAAATATAACATTTTACTGTTATTAAAAAAATTCAATTGGCGACCGGTTAGTAATAATAAGTCTATTCCGGTTCCAATAAAAATGTAACTTATCGTAATCAACCAGCTTCGATAATAAAAATTGAATAAGTTAAGAAACATAAAATCTGAGAAAGAAGAAAAATTAAAATTATGATATGTTGAGCGATGCACAACCGATTTTATCAGCTGATTACTGGAAGAAATCATTCTAGAGTCTAAACGAACAATGATTTTAAATTTCGGGAATTAGGTTTATGATTTTATTATTTCTAAACAATATCTCCTCCTATAAAGATATTATGGAAACAAAGATAAAACGAGAATTTAGTGTCATTTATTACGATCTCGTATCGCTAAATAACTCGGAGTTCTGAGAGATTAGTAATAAAATATAATACCAGGAAAGAAAAACGGTAAAATGACCTAAACGTACAATTAGAAAATCCTTTACCTACATATCGAATATGCAAACTAATTTTCAGTAACCGGTATTATGATTAATTGTATGATAAATTAGATATTTTTATTATCATAAGCTTGAAAACAAATTATAATTCTCATGTTTTTAATTAAATAAACTAACAAATGGTGGCTTTGTAAGATTTTCCTACCACGCTGAGAGAATCCGAATTCGATTCGGAGCTTCGAATTTTACATTTTTACTTACAAAAATCAGACAGTTCGAATTTATTTGCCATCAGTCGTGGTGCCATCAGGCTCATTTTTAATAGAAGAAAGAAATACCGACGTTCTTTTTTTTTTTTTTCTTCGTATCGATTCTCACTCAATAAGACTAATCCACTGAAATTCCTTATTTTTAATTATGACTTATCCATTATATTTATTTTAATGATATTGGTTCGTAAGTGTAAATACATCTAAGAGTCGCAGTCGATTATCAATAACAAATTCATTACTCTGGGTGTTCATAAATGCATAAAATGAAGTAATACTGTAGAAATAAAATGTAAAATGTAAGTCATATAACTAATGGTTTAATTGAAATTAAATTCACAAACGAATCCATGAGAATTTCTTCAAATCCCACCAACGAATGTAGGTAATGAAGTTAGGAACGAATTAAAATCGTTTTGTCTATTTCCTGTGACCTCGAACTCATAGAAAGAGTGTCGAGTTTGAAGGATATCGTAAAAGACTGTGATATTTTGATAAAGTTTATCCTGTACACAATATTAGAATTAGGCCTTCTGCTATTAAAAAGTTATACGAAAGAATTTCCCATATCACAAATTTTCCCGATTTTTGAGTGTCCTTGATTGGACTTATGGCTTATACAAAAGATATAAACAAGAAATCGTGACCTATAGTTTTTTCGACCTATATTAAGAAAGATAGGAAAATTGCTTTAAAAGTATATTGATGAAAGAGCAACATTTTACGGTCTTTAACGGATAGCAGCTCATTAACAAGGGAACGAAGCGAACAATTGTGGATATTACAGAATTTAATTCGAAATAAAACCGTATACAAATTTTGTAAGCAGATTTATTAAAAGCTTTTGACATAATTAGTCATTCATTAGACTTAAAAAATAATAATAATAATAAGCTAGAAGTAACATGAAAGTAGTCGAACTGGTTTAAAATCAATTTCGTTATCAGTTGTCAATCAAGGAATGATGCAAGAATAAATAATGGTGCTATACCTGCTTTAAATTCACATAAGTGATAAGTTATAAGAATTTTATCTAGACATATAACATTATTTGTTGGTATGTTTTTTTATAATGAAATTAGAGGTATAATATATATCAACTTGACATGTTATTACAAAAAAAAATAATTCATTCATCAATATAAACAATTGCAAAAACAATTGAACATTAACATGCAAATCTGTCTGGCATTGCAAATTTCCTTTTTGTGTTAATACGAAATAACCAGTTTTAAAATATCAAAATCAAAAGTTTCATTATTTTATTCGAAGAATGAATGGTGTTTCTAGCAAATTTTTATGTTACGAAAGTTATATTTTCGGTATTTAAAAAAAAAAAAAAAACTAGAAGTAATGCTAAATATTATATATTTTATAGAAATTACAAATCGATATAGGCAGTTTTTCGATATTACAGTATTTACAATTCATTTAAATCAATGGTGCACAAACTACCGGGCCAAATTCGACCTGCAGATATTTAACACATCATTTATGAATGATATAAACTAAAATTAGATCTATTTATATGGAATATATAAAACATTTGTGGCTGCCTACCTACGAATACCGCGCAATTTGGCTCCAATCCAAAATTTGGATACCATAGGTTTAAATCGCGGATTCTTAATGTGGTCGCTAGCGGTTCTAATGGTAATCTATTGATTAACTTAATTAGTTCATCATTGACGGAGTGGATAAACCGCTGAATACTGAAGTTAAAACCGGGTTTGCGCCTGGTTAACAGGCTAGAAGGTACAAACCGTTAGTGTTCCTGGTTCCTGGTTAACACCTAACTAGAGACTAGTTTTCTATAGAAAGGTCTTTCCGGAGGCACACCCTTCAGTTAGCCTTCGTGTCAACGGCGGTGTGAACTTTTGCGTGCGCGGGTTTTAAAACCCGCGCACGCAATTGGGCAGGACAGAAATACTGCTTTTACAAATCATTTTACATATCTTGGCCTAGCGATGCACAATATTCGGTTAGAGCTCTGAAAGTTTTAAAAAGTTCTGGAGCCCCTTTTTGATAATGCTCAGTGACCATGTCAAAGATTCGTCAACAATCCGTTCCCTTCACTAAATAGACTGCACCTCTATTGCAAATTTTAAAAGTCCGACCAAGATTCGTGAATCAAGCTCTAAATATATGGTGCTTCTAAATTTTATAATATATTATTTATTATTCTCTTGTGATCAAAGTATAGGAAATGATTCATTTAAAGTGAGGGCGTGCAAGAGTGCGCTGTCATCGTATGTTTTTTTTGTTTACAAATAAATGCTCGTTTTGTGCGTAAAGAAATTTTACACCGTCAATTTTTCAAAATGTTGAGTGTAATTGAGCAAAGAACGTGCAATAAATTTTGTTTTTTTAACTGAATTATTGCTACAAAAACGTATAAAATTTAGCAAAAAGCTTTTGGTGACGATAGTTTATCAATAAGAAGAGTTTTCGAGTAGTACAAATGTTCTAGGAGGGCAAAAACACGTGGAAGATGAACCACGTCCTAGTAGACCATCCACTTCAATTGATGAACACCACGCCTCGAGTCAGAGATTTGGTGCTGGATGATCTTCGTTTAACAATTTGGGGTATTCTTGTACATATTTTCAGTATTATTTGGATCTTGTCAAGCAATTGTAAAAGATCATTTGGGCTTGCGGCGCGCCATTTCTAGAGCCGTCCCGAAAACGTTGAATTTTTTCAAAAAACAACGTGTTCGAATGGCCGAGGAAATGCTTTCTCTAGGCGAATCGTTTTTAAAACGCATCATTACAGGTGATGAAACATGGATTTACGCTTTTGACATCGAAATAGCTCGACAATCGAGTGAATGTGCTAGGAAGATGAAGCAAGACCGAAAAGAATAGGTCAAAGTCAGTTTAAAATCAAGGTTGTGTCGACTATTTTCTTTGATTGTCGTGATGTTGTTCATCACGAATTCCTTCCGACTGACCAAACTGTCAGCAAAGAATATTATTTGAGCGTTTTGCGTCGTTTGCGTGAAGTAATTCGTAGAAAACGATTCGATTTGTAATGAGAAAACTCATGGATTTTGCACCACGATAATACACCTGCTGACGATGTTCTTGTTGTTCGACAAAAAGCATAAATTTAACAAATACGGTTCCGCAAGCTACGTATTTGCCTGATATGGCTGTGTGATTTTTTCCCGTTTCCTCGACTAAAATTTCCGCTTTGTGATCACCGTTTTTGAGTCGATTGATGCCATAAAACAAAATTCGCTGCGAGTCCTGAAGGAGTTTCATAAAACCGACTTCAAAGCATCCTTTCGAGGATTGGAAAAAACATTAGCATATGTGCATTTCAGTGGAAGGGTATTATTTTGAAAAGGACAAAATGAATTTTGATAAATAAATAATAATCTTACGTTTTATTCAACCATTTTTGGTATTTTTTTATTACAGGGTAAGTACAAAGTGCAAGTACATATTTAAGTACAATTACTTTACAACTTATTCTTATGTTAAACTATATGTTCCCCCCACTTTTTTGACTGTCATATATAACAAAGGAAAAGAATGGGGAATAATTTTTTGACCGATCGCCAAGGTGTTTATATTTTTGATCTCAGGGGATCTTGAAACAACGAGAAATGAAAAAAGTTGGGGTTTCTTTCTGTATGCTCGGATGTTATTGATAGTATCTGTGGAAGCACGATTCTGTTCAACCATTTTGAAGCATAATAACTCTTGTGCTTTTTGTCGAAAATTACTGAAATTTTGCAGGGAGGTTTGTATATTAGGGAAATTGATGCTAATAAGTTTTGATGATTAAAAGTTGAGGGGATGGGGAGATAAAGGGTGTCGTGTGTATCTCGAGTAGGGTCGGACTTAATGACGATTTTACTCGTTATTAGCATTTACAATTTTTTAAATAAAGTTCATCTTTACCCTAAACATTAAGCTTTCTGACATTTTGTAATAATTAAAAATATAAAATGTTTTTAAAATAAAATATCATAACAGATGTCTTCACACGCAATGTTAAATGTTTTTGCCGGGAACGTTACGCAACTCGTTGATGGATTTATTAGTTTCGTTTTTTAATTACAATATAATACTAAGCAAAAGTTACAATGCGCTATTTGTGAACAGCAGAACTTTTTAAAGCATGAGATCGGATACCTGCTGAACCCACCTCGAGCTGGTCCTTCCATGTATTGGGTATGCCATAAAGCTGACATTACTGACTTGGAAGATTCGATAAATTACTAGGGCTCAGTACATAAACTTATTTTCATTACATTTAAAAATTTAATAGATTTAAAATTATAATTATAATCAATTATTTTTATCATGTTTTTCAATAGGAAAATAATGTAAATGTAACATTTATCAGTCTAATGATAATATCGTTACATTGTATAAATACAATGGAAAATATAAGTATCGATATAATTATAAAACCAACATAATTATATAATTAAAATAATAACCAATATAATAATACAATTGATATATAATTAATGAAACGGGTATTCATTTCAGTGGCCGAATAAATAAAACTATTGAACATTGGTCGTGGATTCGCTCCTGACCAACGAGTTGGCCACATGGAATTTACTGGGGTTTTTTCATGTGTCTGGCATTTAGATGGGACCAATTTCCTATATCTTTTCCTTGTAGATCTGCCAGGAAGTATATCCACTTGTGTTATATTGTCATATCCCAGCAAATCAAAGCAAATACAATTATTCATCTAATAGTTTTCTAATAAAAATTAAACTCGCAATCTCATCAAAGTGTTTCTGCCAAAATTTACACTATAACAATACTATAATAGCCTCAAAAGGAAGGTCGCCTCTGTGATTTTTTTTGTGAACTTTTTAAAAGTATTGCTGATGGTGAGAACGGCGAAAAGAAGGACAAATACAAAGTTTTTAGCTTTGTTAATAGTCGAATTTATATTTTTTATGTATTAAATACTATAATATTTGCTCTATAATTCATTATTTTAATGAATTATGGAACAAATATTATAGAAGCCATTTATACGAATTTAAATAGAAGATTGCATCAAATATCGATAGTGATTATAGATTTGAGAACATTTTGTAATTCTATTAAAGCGTATATATTTATACTAGAAATTCCGGAATACTTTTTATGAGAAAGTAGAGATTTTTAAAAATTCGAAAAGAGTTGTTAATATTTCTACAAATTAAATAGTTTATACTATCCATTGTAACATGAAGAGCAACAAAACAAAATTTCATCTGAAGTGGACGAAAATAGTAGGAGTTATAGAGAATTCACTTATACACAACCAGATTTAGGCCTTTACATTAAAAAAATATATATATTTCTTTACAAAATTACTTTATACCCTACATTCTGAGTAAACTCTCTATTGTCTTTTAAAAGATTTCCTTGCTGTCTTCCTTTAGTAATACACACCTTAATAGTGTTTTGATGACACAATTACAAATTAAACAATGTTTTTAAAAACCATTTGAAAGTTGTTTTGAAATTTTTAAATTGTAAACGAGCGGTTATTTATTGTGAAATCGTCACAATGCCGTGCTACAAATAGAGTCTTTAGCTTTCAGAGGAAAACTTTTGAATTGAAATAACGTGACTTCGGTTCACACCAGAAATTCATATATCTCCTACCACTAAGGTTCAAATATCTGGTCACGGTCACAGATTTTATTTATCTAATTCCGTTCACAAGATTAAAGAAAGACAGACGGACGGACGATGGTGGGAATTTATAAGTCTACATTTTTTTTTTTTTCAAATTGCAGTCTTTTTTTTGTGTTATTTGTGTGCAGTGGTAACAGAACATTTTGCTTTTAATATATATATCAATGTATATATTTAATGATTATATTTTTATTTATACGTTGAATCCTTTTTAAGGTTATGATTTTTTAAGTGATTTTCTAGTTTTAGTTTATGTTTTACTGTTTTTATGATTTCCATTATCTTGTCGAACATCGTATCATAATTTAGTAAACAGGAAAATAAATCAAAAATTATTAAAATGAAAAATGACAAATAATAACATTCAAATTAAATTTATTTATCAATTTTTACACTTTGTAAAATTTGTATATGCTTGGAAGACATTTTGGGTCCTGAAAATATTCTGCACCCCTTTTCATAAGTTGTATTGCACCATATTACTTCTTGCTGATTACACTTAGTCAAGAATATTGTCAGCAAAAAAATCGACAAGGCAGTCAAGCAGGCTGATTCCCTGACTTTTCCTGATTTTTTGACAAATTCCCTGACTTTCCATGACTTTTTCCGAACAGTAATGAAAATCCCTGATTTTTCCTGACTTTTCAGGTGAGTAGAAACCCTATATATTAGTAATATGTGTGAGTAATTATCCAATACTCTACGTACTGTTATTCCAATTCCCGTACTTCAATACTTCAATTATAAGTTTATAACAAAAAGCTTCAGATGAGTCAAACAAATATTACAAATAGGCATTTTTCAGAAACAATTATTATTAAAACTATCGAATTTTAAATATTGAAAAAATAAAAAACATCGCAATGATTTAAATATAAATTATAGAACAATACAAATTTATGATAAATTTTAAGTTTCATTAAAAAAAAATTAGTGATATTATCAGATAAAATAATAATACCTCTAGTTAAATTTATATTTGTTTGATTAGAATCTATCAAGGTAACTTACATTGTAAAGGCACAACCTTTAGTTAGTTTTCTATTGTTAAAATATCGGTTATTCACCGTCATTTTATATAAACAGGCAAAACTCTACTAGAAATATAATCGAAATCGTTTAAACTATCGACAGTTTTCACATTTATTTCTAAGTGAAAACAGTTATTTATACGTGTAATTATAATAGTAGTCATTAAATATATTTATG
>NW_019387226.1:0-759 GCF_000671375.1 Centruroides sculpturatus | reverse complement strand
CGATTTCTGATATTATTTTTCTGCGAAAACTTCGTTGACCTTTGGAGACATCATTAATATAAATAATTTTTATGGCCGTTAAATAAGAAATGTTTCTTTCACAAGAAATGTATAAAATTACAGTACTAAACAGACGATAGGTCGCCTAACTCGCCGTAGCGTGACGCTAGACGGCGAAAAATATATATTTAATTATAATAAAGTTACAATAAATTAAGTTAATATATAATTATATATACAGTACCTAATTTATATATAATTAATATATAATTATATGTACAGTACCTAATTTATATATAATTTATATAATACTGTCCAGACGATAGAAATCTCTCCGTAGCGTGGCGCTACGGACGGCGGGTAAGTAGTTCGGCTGCCCGATGACGCTTTACGTATTATAGGAGTTATTTTTACCGTTGTTTACGGATAATGCCACAATTTTTATAGGAATCATAACTATAGGAAACGGTTTTATAGGGGGATCTACTGTATTCCTATCTACGACCTCTTCGAATATAAGTTGATGCAATAATTTTATTGACTTCGATATTCTGCTTCATAACACGACAAAGATCAAAATTTAGTTTTCATCGTAAATATTTTCACAAACAAATGATAACTACGAGCAATTGTCTATTGTGACACGGCCACAATGCCGGACTGTAATTCTTAATCATATTTTAAAATCATTTAATTCAAAATATCTCAAGCTAGTAGTGGCTTGCCCCTGTACATCACACTTTTCCGTTAACAATAGTC
>NW_019387225.1:6801-14193 GCF_000671375.1 Centruroides sculpturatus | reverse complement strand
AACTATATAGTGTTCAAAAACGACAAAAATAATCAACGACACGGTTTCAAGAAAAGTAGGGATTCCTTCTTATTTGGCTGCAATTTTCAAATTGCAGATCGATAAATTCGCAGTGTCACCGGCCTGTCCATCCTCAAAATCGAGAACGGAGTTACATGGATTAAAATCAAGACCAGATATGGAAAGCTTAGATGATGGCCGAGCGGTCAAGGTGGCAACCTACCGCTCTGGGGAACCGTGATCGAATCCGGACGGGTCGAATATTCCCCAGGAATTTTTCGGGGTGATCCGTCCAGATATGTCCCTCTCCACTCAGCCGCCCCATTGTGGACCTGGCCGAACCCATAATGAGCTTGTTAAAAGAGTCTGTCTTAGTGCCCACAGGACAGAAAGAGTTTTAAAAAGAGCCATGATAATAAAATACAGTAATTGAACAGTAATGGTAGTTAGTTTGGGTTCGCGTCTGAGCAACGAGCTGGCCACGTAGAGTTTTGTAGGTTTTCTCCACGTGCGTAATGCTTAAATAAGGCTAGCTTCGCGTAGAAAGCTCTCCAGGAAGCCACTCTTCTTGACAGATCGTTGTTGTTACATAGCCTTATCCCACCAACTAATCAAGCAGCTTCGTCGTTTCCTTAAGAGGTAATTACAACAAAACATTTAGACTACTTCATTAATCTAATATAATTACTATTTTTATATTTTAAATTTAATATTTGTATTAAAACACTAAAAAGTAATGAGATACACCTTGAAAAAACCTCAGTCGGTTGTTATGTAAATATCGGAAAAAGGTACAGTACAGTAGTTAGTTGTTAATATCCCAACTTCTTTATCGACTGTTTTTCCGATATAAAACTATTTTAAAAGAGAGACACTAAAGAATAACCAAATAAAAATTAATTTACTTCTCTTCAATGTCTTTATCGTGATTGTCAAAAGATGTGTGACACTGATGAGGATTGTTCAATCGAAATGAATTTATCACAATAAATTATTTTCTCGTCATGTTGCCAATATTAATTTAATAAAATTGTTCGCGTTCAAAATTATTGAAAAGAATTGCTCCTTTATCTTTGACTATTAATAATCGTTAATAAACAAATTAAAAAACATATGAAAATATAATAAATTGTTAGTTTTTATAGGAATAGCTTTTTTTCTGTTCGTTTATAAAGGAAAATTTTAATTTTACAGTTAAAATGTTTCTTTGTTAACTTGTGGCAACGCAACACTTGGGCGATCTGCCTACGGAGGATGCCTTCTGGGAGGTCTCTTTAAGGGTAACTGGCCCCTATTCAGGCGTTACACATGTGGCCGGCCCGCCCTGGCGAGGCGCAAACCTGCGACCGAACTCCTAGTGTTCAGGGAACCGTACCACTTAGCAATTTATAAATAATAATAGGGGAATAGATTTAAAGTTAAATCAATTTTTTTCCATTCTGATCAATAATATTAACATTCTGTAATTGTTCGCAGCACACAGAAATTCATCTTATGGACCAGAAATAGTTTGTGGGCCACAGTTTCCCATCATTGTTCTAGAGTCCACTTGCTTTACACAATTGTCTATTTTGAAGTGGTACGGGAATGTAGAGGATTCCAGTGTTTTACACTCATTTCTGACGGTGTCCGTTCGCTTCCCGTTTGAGTATTTTAACCAGATAAAATATGTTTTCTATTGACCTTGAAACACTCTGCGATTTTCTAAATTATGCCATTATTCTTCATAGAACTCGAGACAGAATTTCTCCGCGTGCAAAGGGGGAACTTAAGGGTATTTAGAATACAAACCAACTAAAACCCACTATTGATTCCCTGCCATTTCAGTGCATTTTAATTTGATTATTACCTAGCAAAGGTGAGGTGTAGCTAGGGTTTGGCAAAACTCGATATTTTTACATTCGACATTCGACAGCCCGTGTTTGAATACTACATACCGGTTCCTGTTTATTAAACTTTGGTATCTATGATACATTTCAAACAAAACGAAAAATCTTTATATTTTTATAAAGTTCAAATAAGATATTTTTGTCTCGACGATACATACAATCTGTACCGAAATAACAGTGGCACTCTGAAATGACGACGCTAATAAAGAAATAATAAACATATAACAGAATGTAGTAATTATAAAGAAATTTGATTTTTCAGTGTACCGTGTAAAATTTATGCCAGCATTTTAAAAAAAGTGTCAGACGTAAGTTATAGTTGAAAACGACCTAGGAGAAAAACCTTTGTAATTTAGACTAAATATTTACATTAAGGTAAATATTTGGTCTAAGACATATTTAAGAAAATATAATAAGAAATTATACTTTGGATTCGTTGATCTGGAAAAGCCATTTGATAGAGTGCATAGATTAGTTTTTGAAATTCTAGAGAAATATGGCAGAAAGGATACTCTACTAAGAGAAATCCAAAGCTTGTATAGAAACGGTAAACAAGCTGTAAGAATAGAAGAACAAATAGGTTCCAAGTAAAACTAGGGGTGAGGCGAGGATATGCATTGTCACTTTTATTATTCATAATTTTCATGGATAATTTAATAAAAGAATCAAAACTATTGACAAACTTTAGTTTGGGAAATATAAAGGTTGGTTTTTTACTCTACGCGGATGACATTGTCCTATTAAGCAACAAATCGGAGGACCTTCAGCAATCTTTAAATAATTTAGAGGAAAGTTGAGGGAACTTTGGTATGCCAATCAGCTACGAGAAAACAAAGATTATGGCTATTATTAGAGAGAAAGCGACTTTAACAGTTAAACTTGGTAACAAATGCTTAGAAAAAGTCAGTAAGTTTTCATACTTAGAAACAATCGTTATCGAAGACGGAAAATTAGATTTGAAAATCAACAATACAGCAAGACAGGTCAGGCAGAAAGGCCAATTGAGCAAATATATCTGGAACAAAAAAGAAATATGTCATAATACAAAACTAGCTGTGTACAACAGCGATCTCCAAACTTTTATGACTGTGTACTCCAAGATGAAAATAATTATAAGTTATATCCCCTATAATGTAATATATATGTGTGGGGGATGGATGTCAAAAATAAAATTATTTATTTATTTATTTTAAACAATATACATACATTTAAATTAAATTACAAATTTACACTTTGTATTAGAATTACAGTATTTGACTGTATAGGACACACATACATTATTTTGAAGGGAAACTTGGCGTACCCCAAGTATCACTTTGCGTACCCCACTTTGGAGACCACTGGTGTAAAACAGTTTTTAAACCTATATTTACATATGGATCTGAGAGTTAGGTGAGAAATAAGGGAATTTACCAAAAATTAGAAACAGCAAAAATGAGAGTGTACGGAAAAATTAGTGGTGTTAATAGTTGGATGCAGTGGCAAAATTAAATAAAAATGAAGACATAAGAAAAAACCAATCTTAAGGTAACTAATATTCAGTCGAGAATAAGTGAGGCTAATCTGAGGTGGTTTGGTCATTCAGAAAGAATGGAAAAAAAGCGACTAGCCAAACAGGTATTTGAAGCTAAAATCAGAGGAAAAAACCAAAGGGGCGTCCTAGACGAAGGTGAATTGATTGTGTTAATAGTGTTAAGCAGGCTTTAGAGGAAAGGAATTTAACTTTACTCCATTCTAAAAACTTGACTGTCGATAGGAGAGTTTGGAGAAAAATGGTGATTGGTAGTAAAAAAGTTTGATTTTTCACTACGTTGATCTATACACCCTCTTGGTATCAGCAGGAAGGAGTGATGTTGATGATGATGACGCTGATGATGATGATGATGACGTTGATGATGATGATGATGTTGATGATGACGATAATGACGATGTTGTTGTTGTTGTTGTTGATGATGATAATGATAGTTTTAAATTCATTTAAATATACTTACTTTTTTAAAGTCTCCTTCCTTTTCGGTTTCTTTACAGCATATTTCTACAGTAGCGTGGCACTAAAAAATTTATTTACATAAATTTAATATTGTTTATAAATTAAGTTCTTCAAATTTATACATAAATTAAATTTAAAAATTCTTTTCTAAACATTCTTAATCTGTTTTTGTGACACCATTTAGAATTTCCACGATTTGGTAATATTTTCTATGTAATATAATTTTCTTGTAACAGTTTTTACAATTCGAATAAAAGTTCAATCGCTTCTTGGGTTAAGAATTTTAAAAACTATTGATATTTAGATATTGGAAAACTAAAGAAATTATACTTTAGTTAAGTCTATTTAACAGTACATTGGATAAGGAAGCAGTTCACTTAAGAGAGCGCTCCTTCATTTTTCCGATTTTCTCCTGTATGTTTTACAATAGTAGGTGTCCTCTTAACAGAACACCGAATAGAAGAGCCGACTATTTTAACAAGCGCTGTGTCGGCGGTACTATTAAAGCAGCAGTCTTCATAAGGGTACATTATTCTAAGATTTACAAAGGTGTATCTTCAATTTTACGATATATCACTGCTCAGTAATCTATACGATAATATTTGTTGAAATTTGGTGAAACCTTCCATTGAACAGTTTTGTAATAACCGGACAATCAAAAGATTTCTTATAGAAACAAAATGAACTGGCTTAATTTGCCACACATATGAATAGCAATTAAATATTACAAAAGATACAGTAAGACCTCGCTTAATGCGGAGGATACGTTCCTAGACGACAAAGTGCTAAACGAAACAGCGTTAAACGATGCCATTTTAACACAGAGTAAATAGGGAAAGGGAAACACGCGACCAAAAATAAAACAGGTTTTACTTTAATTTTAAGTTATTTTTATATTAATTTGCATAATAATGTATGTTAAATAACACATAAACGTATGCACGCAGATATGTAAAGTTCATTTTTTGTGATGAAGGTCCCGCTCTTCAAAAATTCTTGTTTTTTGCGATGAACTCATCTAGTGATGATCATTCGTCGCTTTCTTTTTCTTTCGTTATGCAAATGTCGGTAGCAAGAGATCGCATCCAAAACGCCTCATCTTGCTTTTACACTGCTTTCAAAACCTGGATCATTCGCTAAAATTTGATCAAAGATTTCGGTTATCGTTACCAAACTTTTACTAAGGAAATCTGTAGAAAAATTATCTGGGTTCTTCGTATTCAGAATCACTATTTTCCAGTTCTACACGAATTCTTTATTCTGCCAATTCTTGAAGGTCGTCGTTGGTAAGGTACTCGCCAGAAACCTACAGTAACTCCTCAATATACTGCTCGCCTACTTCTCCTAGTCCTGCTGTATCGATTAGGTTGACAATTTGGTCGACCAACGAAACAGACAGCGATAGTCTCTTCTCGTTGAGAATTCTTGGATACCTCCAGCCATAACTTCTTCAACACTTCATTTCGTTCATGCATTTATCAGTTAATTCATGTCAAACGAAGTCGATATTTCCTATGACATCCATGATGTTATAATTTTTCCAAAATTGCACCAAACAAACATAGGTTTAAGGGAAGTACAGCGCTACGACAAATTGTAATCTTTTGCTGATTGGTTCGTGTTTGGGAATAATCGTATTATATGCGAATCAATGAAATTCCGCGATAATTTGAATCAGCGTAAATTTTGAGATTTTTTTAGGCTTTCAGAAGACCACGTTATATCGAATCAGCATTAAGCGGGGTCTTACTGTATTATAAGTAGGACATCGCACGTCTTTATCGTATCTCGATAGAATTGAGGCGGAGCCGGAAAGAAAAAAGCGATCCCTGCATCTGTTAGGCAATCCTTATACCTAACGGAGGAAGACAGATGAACTTTGCATTTTCCGCCACGAAAGGGGGCATCCTTGAACTGTACCTGTCGACAATGGGAGAATCGATCGTTGTACAGTACCTGCCAGCCATGGAAAAGTCTCTCCTTGTACTTGCCGGCCATGGGAGACACGATTCTTGTACCAGCCGGGTAAAAAAGAAACAATCAAAGGACTTTGTTCTTGTATTTTGTTTGTTTTTCGCACGTATTTTTCCTTAGGCGCACATAGTACTGTTTTTATTTTTGACCGCTAGGCCTAAATTCTGTTAGGCATGCTCAGTCGCATCAGGGAACACTGACATTGTCACTTTAATACCGTTGCATATCGAAAACGAAGTTGTGGACAACTATTATTTTACATTTAAATAGACCCTCATTACATTTTTGGATTTATTATCGCAATTAATCGAAAATTGAAATTTTGTCGAAATCGGCCCATTATGTTTTGAGAAGGAACTTAATTCTAGTTAACTAAATAGGCTGGGTGTGTAATAAGCCTGTTCATTAGTCATAAGTAACTAAGTAGTTTTCGTAATCAATTCTATAATCCCATAGAATCGTACAAATTACAAAACAGTCATGTAATTCGTACGATGTCGCTTTGTCTCGCGTGCTCGTGAAATGACCTTATATCTCGTAAATAAAGTTATAGACCCCACATTTTATTATATTTTAGGATTTTTCATCGCAATTAATGGAAAATGGCAGTTTTCTCAAAATCGAGCGAACAGATTTTGAGAACGAACACAATTCTGCAAGTCATATTTTTCTATATGACTTTCGGAATTGTGTTCGTTCTCTTCGCTTCTTTTCTTTCTTTCTTTCTAGCGGATTCATATGGAGACACTAGCCATGTTGGCTCTTTGTCCGAAGAAAGAGGCGTCGCTGACGCTCCGCCTCAATGACATAAAAAATTATATGAAAATCAACAGCGCAAATCATATGTACAGTACGTCCTCATCTTGAATGGACAAGGCAAGTAAAGATTAGCGATCAGTTTTCGGAGGTCTTAAGACCTTATTTTCAGGCGATACGATACTTATTTGTTTGTATGTAGTACATCCCATTAGAGAGCATTCAGAAATTTGGGAACAAGGATTACATGTCTTTTCAGCTAGGCCATTTACTCTATCTCTGGAAAGAAATGAACTAGTGTGACGGTAAATATACTGTATTTTATGTACGCTATATATATATATGTTACAGTCAAAACCCGTTTTTAGTTAGAACGCGTTTTAACTAGTTGAAACTAGTTTATACTGAATGTCTTTGTTAAAACCCGTTTTGTCTAGTTAAAACTAGTTTTAACTCAAATTCATTTTTGACTACAGTAAATTCTAGTTTTAACTAGACAAAACCGGTTTTGTCTAGTTAATTTACTGCTGTATATGTTTTGACTTTAGATAAAACTAGTTTTAACTTTTAACATTAGTTAAAACTAATTTTAGCTACATAAATATGTTTGGGGGAAATAAAGTTATGTATAATGATTTGGCGGAAGATGCCTAACATTTTGCTTATGAAGAAAATTACAGCGCTAGTTTGAGTTTAGGAGCCCTCTAATGAAAATATCATATTCTGGAGTATGTCTTTCAAATAAAAGTTTGGAGTTTATTTTAAAAAATTCTATACTGTGTT
>NW_019387225.1:0-5447 GCF_000671375.1 Centruroides sculpturatus | reverse complement strand
AAAAAAAAAAAAAAAAAAACAGATTGTGACCCCTTAGCCGCATCGACCCCCTAATCGACCCCGAATGATGTTGCATCGACCTTGGGGGTCCATATCGACCACTTTGGCGACTCCTGATGTAAAGTCATCTCTGACATTTATCAATTTTCATTGTCAGATTGCGTTTGCAATTTTCTACATTGTAACATTTGTGACAAAACTGTTCTTTAGTGACGTATTCTTGTGCTGAAATATTGTAATAATTTTTTTTATATTTTCCTATAAATCCACAGACAAAATTTAATTCTGGACGCTTTAAGGAGCGTTGGTGGTTTTTTCTTCTTTTGCAACAGAACAAAAATTTTCATATAAAACTCAATTATACAATTTTCTTATGAAACAAAAAGTTATTCATTGTATAATTATTGTTAAGTCTGTTTTCTAAAAGAAACAAATAACACTAATAAGTATAAAAATTATTTTTGTTCAAATAGAAGTACCGTATAATGGGGTGATTTTGGCGAAAATATTAAACGATAATAATAAATTCCTACAACTTTCGGAATATAAAATGATTGTAATGTAGTTGAATTTTTTGAATTCGTAATCAATTTAGTTTACAGAAAAAATATATCTTTATATATATATATATATTCGATATATATTTCGATATATTTTTATACCGTATTTTCGCGGAAACTATGAAATCATATATTTCCATATGGTAAAAACCGGCATGCCAGTTTATCTCGGGGGAAATGCCGGCGTGCCGGTTTTAAGTGAGGTTAACATTCTCGTCTAAACAGTGCATTAAAAACGAACGAGTTACGTCACGTGAAAACAAACGAATTTTTATTCTAAAACTATGAAACTGTCGGCATTACATCAAAAACCGCGATTATATGTTTAATTTCTTCATTTTGTCTTCTTTCTAACGACGTTAAACACTCGTGGAATTCCGAAAGATTTTTGTGTGTGTGTGTGTGTGTGTGTGTGTTTCATTGTTATTGGATTCAAATACGCAAAAATAAACATATTAAATTTAAGAAACTAGCTGTAAATTATCTCAGCTTACACCGATTAACATCGGCTTTGTGTGAAATTTGAGAAGACGGTGTTATTTTTAAGGTCGGGGTAGATGTCAGTGTAGCCCACACTTACTAACCGTCGTCCTTCGTGGAAAGGCGCTAAGAATTTAAAAACTAATTTCAAACGAGCAGCAATGAACTTTACGCTTGCATTAATATAATTAAACACGCGAGTTTCGTATTAATACAGTAAAATTGAACTTTTATGATCATTATTTTACAGATTTTGTATCGTTTAAAAAATTCACGACAGTGGTCCGCGGGATTGAAAATTGTAAGTTTAGTGGTCCGTGAGGTAAGAAATGTTGCCGACCGCTGTCTTAAAGTATTAGGTGAACCAAAAAGAAGCAAAAGTTCATCGGCTTAGAGATAATTTAACTGGATATGATTTTATAAAAGGATTTTTACAATGCAATAAGGAGTAAGCGAGTCATAAAAATATCTGCTAATATCACAGCAGGAAGAGGTACAGTACAATTTCTATTGAAACTGTAAAAGAATTTTACAAGAATTTCGACCATACATTAGATGGCATTGAACTAGATTGCATTATTAACATGGATGAACTAATATGGTTCAAAATTTCCAGGAAAAATATTGAGAGTAAACACTAAAGGTGCCATAGTTACCACAATGGTAATCAACAATTCTTATTGGAAGTGGCTTACTAGGGAGGATATATCCTACTATGAATATAGAAATATAATTCAGGTTATTCAAGAAACAAAAGCTTTCAACAGGCGAGGGATGTTTTCAATCCCTGAAATGAAAAAGAATTGGGAAAAACATACAAATATCTTATTTTAAATTTTTATAATTTTGTAATAAAAATTTTTGTTACACAATATTGATAAAAATATTTTCTGTGATAATTTTAGATAAAAAATGTCATATTTATGACAAAAATATTTTTGTTAACTTCATGAGAAAAATCTCAGTAATATAATTCTGATAAAAATAACTGTAATAATTACTTTATGATACTATTTCTAATACCGGTATCATTTTATTTTGAATAAAACAGAATTTTACGGAAACAGATTACTCTGATTACTTGAAGTGTAATCAGAGTATAGACTGAACATCCCAAAAGTGAGAACACGAGTTTGGGTAAGTAAGAAAGCATTATCAGAAATATACATATTTAATATATATGGTGATTTAGTATATAAGATAATATCGGAATTTATTGTATATTTACTGATTTAGTATATTACATATTGTTGGAGCCAGTCTGTTATTGTCGGGATATAAAACTTTTTAATGATTATTAAAGTTTAAAGAGTAATGTAAATAAATAGTAGGCTTTAAAAATATATTTTTTATGGTCATATTCAACTCGTAGAAAGTTAAATGTAACATAAAATGCACTTTCCAAAGTCAAGATATNGCTATACATTACAGCAAACATATAAAATGTTTAAAACATACTTTAAAGTTTTATTGTTAATTGTAAGTAATTGCATAAGTGTCTGACTTAGGGATGGAGATCTATCTATCTATCTATGGCATATAGATTCTCCATCCCTATAATTATGGTACATAGAATTAATTGAAATGTTAAGTTACTATATTAAATTATAAGAAAAAGCAAATAATATAATTTAAAGTTGAAAAATGATAAGTCATATTTGTTTATATGTAATTTTAAGTAAAAAATGTAGCAATGAGTTGCGTAACTTTCCAGATTGTTATCATACTTTATTTAAAAAATAACTTTTATATTATTAAAAATCATAATAAATAAAATTGTGTGTGGCGCTATCTCTTATGAAATCTTGTATAAAAACTTTTTATATTATTAATTATTATAAAATGACAAAATGTTTAATTTTGAGGGTAGGGATGATTTTATTTTATAAAAAAAAAATTGTAAATGCTAACGAGCTAATTGTAATTAAGTTAGACCCAACTCGAGATACTAGGTCTGTCCGGAAAGTTCGCCTACTTTAAATTACAGACCAACTGATAATTGAATCCGAATGCAGCATCCACAGCTCTCTACCGGAAAGATTTTTGTACTATATGCCGAAAGCAGTTTGTTCTATCTTCGTTCGTTGTTTAGTTACGTTGATTTGTGTAAACACGTATTGACTGCATTTTGCAATTTTCTTTCCGTGAGTGCAATTGAGTGAAGAGTTCTAGGACGGGCTAGCTCTGATAAAAATTTCATGAGGAACATCATAACTGGGGATAAGACAAGGGACTATGGATACGACTTGGAAATAAAACGTCAGACATCACAGGGAGTGGGAAAATTTTCACCGCGATCCATAAAGGCGTGACAAGTTCGGTCGAATGTGAAAGACTTGCTCACTGTTTTCTTCGATTCTGATGGTGTCATTCAACGGGAATTTCTTCCAGAAGGGAAGACTTTAAATAAACAATACAATCCGGAGGTGATAAAACATCTTAGTGAAGCAGTGGGGAAGAAAAGACCGACAGCTTGGACAGAACGGCATCGTGACAATGCTCCCTTTCCACACAATACTGCTGATACACAGTTTTGAAATTCCCACCAATATTCCATACAACACTAGTGGGCATTTCAAAAATTGACCTTTGAAATGACCATAACCGTAGCCTTCGTGGATTCCCTCTAAAGTTTCTTGAATACGTAAAATTCTATAATGAATAAAGTTTACCACTTACCAATGCAATAATATGAAGCGAGAGAAGCAAAGAGAAAGCATATTGCAAATGTCGTCTTCATGATGATCATTAATAAAGAAAATACTGAAGCAAGTAACTATCCAGCCGAGAGTTCTATATTTATATAAAATCTATTGTTTACCGGAATATGCAATACACCAATAAATGTCCAATAAAATCACATCTAGCACAATTCAGCTGATACAACAATGTCATATTTATATTACTGACGTCATTCCTTCCAGTTATTTTATGAAAATTACATAAAGTAATGAAAATTTAAAATATAATTTTAATACTTATATGAAGTTTTGTCAAAATGATTATTCCAAAGTAAAGAAGAATCATTCCCTAATAGTAACATTACTTGACAAAGCTAAAACAAAAACAAAAAAAAGCTTTACTGTATTAAAATCGTATATTTATTAATAAAATAAGAAATAAGAAGTTCTGCTAATTTTAAAATTAATAAGGAAGAGATTACTTTATTATGATAGAATATTATTTGAGGCGTTATATACTGAATGAGCAATCGAAAACACTTTTAACGTACTCTATTTTTGCAGTCACTTTTTTCCCTCAATAATATTTTGGAGCAAGTAACTATTGTTGTGTGAAGTTTTAGTTTTTTCTCATAATCAGATTTATTAAAATTAGCTGTATTTCTTTTCAATTTTATATTTTTTGGTATACGTATACTGTCTTACACTACTATACAACACGAAATCTTACATGATCCCTTGAAATTAAACGTGACCTTCACAATACGAAGGTTTTCAACTTCTCATCTAGTCATTTCTTTAGTTTTAAGATAAACACGGATTCAAATATTTAAATAAATTAAAACATTTTTCATGTTTTTAAACACGAATGTAAATGCGATTTTGATTTTATTTCCAATGTATTGTTAAGGAAATCTTCAAACATACTATTATTAAACTTTACTTATTAAATTACAATTAAAGTTACGAAATGCAATCGCATTATTGTCACTTCTGTATGTTCATTAATTAACGACTTCTACAGGTATATGTTAAAATTCTTTTTAATACAAGTGGAACCTGGTTTACCCCAATCGATCAGGGGAAAAAACATTCGGACTTGGCAGTTACAGTATCTAGGTCAAACACACAGCCGGAAGCCACCACCTCCACCCTCTATCATACGATACGATGTTTACTTTTAGTCGTTTGTGGTTTCCGCGCTTTATAGGATGTTTTTGCTTAGTTTATTCCATACATAAACGTTAATTAATTTATTTATTCAAATTAAAATTTCGGAAAGTTTATGAAAATGTATCAAAACGCCATTCGAGTTTGGACGAATTCGAGTTAACCAATTTGATTTAACACACGTAAATTCCAATGTTAAACGATCGAGAAAGAAAATGACTTAACTAGGTTCCACTATATTACCGTTACAATTCGACCCAAAGAAATATTTTCATGAAAGCATTTAAAAACAACATATGATATTCATCGTTAGAAATACAATTTATTCAGTTATATAGCCTTTATCAGTGGTTTTTGATTCTCGGTGCCCTTGCTAAATCCAGATTTTCCCAAGGCGCCCTATGTCAAATTCTAACAAGTACAATTTGTGAAATAGTAAATTTTTTTTTTAAATTAAAGAGCACCATCGGTACATATACCAATGCATTTTGCTAGATGTCGCATCTTATCACATTGAATTAAAAGTGGAAGTAAAATTATGAACATTTTATAATAT
>NW_019387224.1:0-13188 GCF_000671375.1 Centruroides sculpturatus | reverse complement strand
TTCGTATAACAAGGAACATATCTTCACGTTATAGGGGTCTACTGTACTAATATACTATACCAGGGGTCGGCAACCTTTTGAGTCGGAAGAGCCAAAATTACAATTTACAAAATTTCAAAGTTTTTAAAGAGCCACAAAATTTTTTCTTGCCAACAATAAATAGTACTCGCATAAATAAAGTTTTTCCATAAAAAAAAACTAATCTATTTATTCATATATAAGTATTGTTTTTCACAACAAATTAGATAATAGAAATATCCGATGACGGCGTCGTTCGAGAGCTTCCGATGGACTGACGACAGTGACGACGCGTGTCACGGGGGAGGGGGGCAGTGAAAAGCGAGTACAAGTGGCTGAGAGATAGAATCGGTGCCTAATCCTCGTTAATCGATTCAGAACGATTTTTAAACTTTTTTTTTGATAAAATAAATAATATTTGCATATGGAACTAAAGAGCCGCAGCTTCACATCCAAAGAGCCACATGTGGCTCGCGAGCCGCAGTATATTGCCGACTCCTGTACTATACTAATAATGTATTTTTTTCATTCTTTTTGGTTATCTGATTTTTCAGTTATCCGACCAACCTGAGTCCCCAATTGAGTCGGATAATTGATGCTCTACTGTACTTGATACTGGTGTATTGATGTAGAGTTAGGAGATAGAAACACAAACATACATTACTGAGATTGTCATGTGTATGAAAAGTTGTATTGTTCAGGATGAGCAAAACTCTCTTTTCCTTTTGCTTCTCATTTCATTGTTAAATGTAGTCAGCCAATCTTTGAACTCGGTTGATGTCATCCAGCTTTTCTTGTTTAGCAAAATTGGACGTAAAGCTCTGGATTGAATTTCTTGAAACAACTGAGGTTTCTTTGATTTTTCCAATTACCATTGGTTTCCTCTTGTCATTTCAATCAACATTTATGCAAAAGGCTCCTTAGAGTTTTTTGATCCCTTCACTTCACAAGAAGGCAATGTTGCATCAGGAGGGAGACAGAAAAATAAAGACATTTCATCCATGTTGTATGTATATCTCAAATTGTTCTAGCTCATTTGCTTCTTGTGACTTCTGCTGACCTTTCTCAGTAGTCTAAAGATTGACAGATCTGTTTCCTCAAGAATTTTTTTTGCAATTCCATAATGCTTTTTATACTTGTATAGCCAGCCATTGTTGCAGTGAAAGTCTACCATGTTGAGCTTCATGCATAAATCTTTTGCCTGGATTAGCTCATCTGTGACAACAGTATCAAAAGTGTTCACTTGGTCAGTTCACAAATAGAGAATTTTTTCCGAGTTACCATGCTTTACCTTCCCTTCTCACTTAACCTGGCTATGAAGTTTTTTGTCTTCATCCCATCATTCCAACTCTGATAGACTGTCCCTGATTGTTCAGTGACTAATGTTGATCCCAACACTTGAGAGAAATGTTCTGCAATGGCCTTCTGGGTCTTAAGGATTCTGGTGGTGATAAAGACAAATTTGCCTTTTCTGATGATCTTCTAGCTCTCATCAAGATCACATTTTTAGTCTGCTGTGCTTTTATTGCAAGCATAAACAATAACTTGTTAACCCAGAGAGCAAAAAAATTTTGTCTTTATTATGTGACAAACCTTGTAATGAAAGTTATACAGTACCTATATTAAAAAACAGATGGCTTGTTGATTTTTCTTCTATGTTGCCAATGAAATTTTCCTCAGACAGGTTAACTGACCAGGCTATATTGAGGACTTTGCTCTGCCCACACTACTCAATGTATCTTCCCAATGGCAATCAAAGCACACTGGTGGACAGGCTACAGGGTATGCTGAGGATAGGCTTATCTAAGTTTTATTTGTACTTCTGGCCACTCCTGTATTGTGCATATAGTATTAAAAGGCTTGCTCTTGCCTTAAGACATTCTTTGACAGTTGTTGTACAGATCAAAACAATTCTTGAAAAAGGAACCAAATGTTTTTGCACTGTCTTGTTAATATCTCTTGGGAAGTGAAGTAGCTTTATATCAAAGCCTGACTTGAGCAAACTAATCCACACTTCCATGAGGATTGAACAGCTGGGAGAACAGGGTAGCCACTTGATTCAGGTGTACTTTGTGAAGTTTGTAAATAAAATACATTAAGCTTGCTAATAAAACCATATTTTAGGAAATTATCTTTTTCCAATAGTATGGTGGATGGCACTAGTAAATTCAGAGAGGAATACATCTGTTAGATTCAAGCTATTCCATTCTCGGGCATTTTTGCTGCAGATAAGGTGGTGGATTAGAGAAGGTTGACTGTATAGCCCGATTTCACATTTTATTAATTCATAATTTGATTACACATGCATATTTTTTTTAAGTGTTATGATTTTGAAACTTTGATATAAACACAATTTGGGTCCAGGTGCATCAAATTAAGATTTTTCAATAACACATTTTTTTTTTAAGTTTTTAAAAACATACACACACACAAAATATGCATTTATGATTTATTCTGAATATTTTACAGATTTGATCATTTTCAGGACTAACTATTTGCTTTATATTTATAAACTTGTTTGCCTGATTGAAAGTGCTAATTTTTTTTTAATGCTCTATAGTTTTTCTGCTATCTGTGCATCCACAGTTTATGTAAGAAATATCAGTCATTTGTGCACACATCAAATTACAGATGTGTGCACAAATTTCAAATGCTATTTCAAATTTCAAGAGCATTTACTCATTTTTCACTATTTGTATGGGGCTATAAACAAAAATATAGACTATTTTAGATCAGTGGCAAAATAAAGGATGAGAGAAACTAGGTTAACTTAATCATCCTCAAACATCTTGTAAACAATTGTATATGAGGCGTGCAATGCCATATATTGTAAACGCCAAAAAATAAACTTCTCAGGAGAGGTAAATAAACACTTTTTCTAATGAATGAATTCATTTCAATTTTACAATAAAATGGTAAAAAACTCACTAGGTTACAAATTCTCTGTAATATCAAAATGATGTAAATATAAGCCGTAATGTTTTAAGCACCAAAAGTGATATGACTTGCACTCTGGCACTTTAAACGATATATCTTCACATAAATTCATCTTCAAAATACAACCATTTACAGTGCCAATATCGCTACAATATTTTTTGTGTCAGAAAACATTGCATTTAGAATACAATTCTTCAATAAAACATATTCAGAGAAAAGTGGCATTTACAACATTATGGCATTGCACGCTTCATATATAGAAATAATTTCAATAACAATTGATTAAATAGAAAAGGAAAGTATAAAATGCTATTGAGCATGTAATTTTGTTCATAATTTGACTTCACTGTACGCTTTCTAAATGGAAAAGTATTACGTGTTTTGTAATGTCATAATTTCTAAATTCCTTGTGTCACCTATTTCACCTATTATTACATGTTTATTCCTCTTTCCTAAGAAGTATGACATAACAGATGTTAATTGATTTACTTGTAAACAGAAGTATAAAATATGTATGCATTTCAAGCTACAAATTTTTATTGTATTACTGGTGCTTTTAATGTGCATAAAGCATATTGTGAGCATTTTAACATTCATATATCTGGCATTTTTTGTGTTTATATATGCACATTTATTGTGATTTTAAATGCATATAAATCTAGCCCTTATTCATAATCTATGACTGTAAATATTGGTCTAACTATGTAAATAAAATTTGGTTATATCAGTGTACTTTTCTGATGAGAATGGATTGTTGATTTGATCTTAAAGTTTATTAAAGAAAATAANGCTGTATTTTATTGTCTGTCCAGTTATTAAAGTCAGTCTTAGTGAGGGACCAGTACCAAGCCATATAGTTTCCTTGGATTGTATGGGAGTTATCCTGGCTATGACGAGGAGGGCATTAGTGGCTGCCATCATATAGGCTTTACATATTTTAATTGCAAAGCTTCTCTGTAAGGAGAGGTAAAAATAACACAATTAAATGGTGTAATAATAAATTAAAACATGGAAAGAATAAATAAAATATGTAAATACTGTGTAAAAAAATGAAAAATGCATTTAGTGGTCGCACACCGTTGACTCACTGACTTCGGCATTTTAAACGTGGTGGCCAGATCTGCCATGCATATATCACTTAACTTCCTTTTTCGTCTGTCGTCACTATTACAGCCTTCTTCTAACTTTTATTACATTTTGTTGCTTCCACACACTTCTTGGATGCAGTGATTAATAAGTAAAACTTTTTATCACTATCATTTTCAATCTTACTAAAAGGCCTTTTAATACACATTGGTGCCTCTTACTTTGAATTTAATTCATTCCAAGTCTGTTCAACCTATTGTCAAGTCTATTGGATTGAACAGAAAGTTTTTGAGTATTTTTTACATTTGTTGGTATTTAACATAGAAGTTTGATTTAATTATAACAGTTGTGACATTTAACAATGATTTGTCACCAGGGGGAAGCTAAAAAAAATCTACATTTACCAGCACCTTTCCTCGGTAGATATAAAGCTCAAATATCCCCGAGTGGTAAGAATGGAAAGAAAACAGATGATGTCTGTAAGATCCGGCAGTTACAAATTTTAAATTTGTAATTTTAATTGGGTGTTTTTTTGAGGATGTTTTTTAAATTGGACAGCCAAGCAGCCTAAAAAGAAAGGTTGGGTCATCAAATGTTTGTATTCTGGAACACTAGAAATAAATAAATAGTGGCTTCCAGTTTTGGACAGACTGTGTCTTCAAATTAATTTTCACATTATTGCTAATTTGACATTGTATTTTTAGTTCAGAAGTTTATTTTTCACTTCAAGTGCATTTTTCACTATGCCTGCAGTTTGAATTTTGAAGCATTGTTCAAACTCAAGCAATTTTTGTCAAATTTGGCATTCAAACTCTGAAGTGTTTGAAATTAGTCATTTGAAGTATGAGGTCTTACCATATTACATATATTATTGAAATATATATATATATATATATTCATGCTTTATTCTAAAACCACGTTTTTATACGATAAATAATTGTAAAAAATTCATCTGGATAAATTCAAAATTTGAATTTTGATATTAGTTGATTAAACTAGTTATCAGTTAGATGATCAATTTGACCACTTCCCTGATTATATTCTCAATTGGAAGGCCTGAAATGTCCTAGTGACCTTGATAAAAGAGCTAAAATGTACTAAACGATCCCACTAAAGTGATGAAAGATCTATAATGACTCACCATTCCTTTAAACTTGAAAGAAAGCTTAATAAATCGCTCCCCAAAATGAAGGACTTGATTGATATATCCTATTTAACACAAGTTCTTTTTTTAAAAATTGTTATAAAAACATGTTAATTTTTATAGTAAAAGATGATAGCAGAGGGTAAGAAGAAGAAAAAGCTCATAAATTCTCCAAAACTAATTAACAACATCCCAATCAAGGGTAGTCAAGTTTATCTATATAATCACGAAAGCGTAAACACACGTACAGTTTTACGAGTATCGATCACAATCAGTAGATAACGATCAGATAGAGAAAGAGAGCGAGTGAGCGAGAGAGAGAGAGAAAGAGAGGAACAAAAATCGAAATGGTCCAAAGTAAAACTAGTTAGTTTGGCCGCAGGTTCCGTTTGGCCAACAACGATTGCAATTTACTCGAGCAAATTAGGCACCGGTGACTCTGTTGGTCCGATTTCACAAATGACACCATCAGTGCATCCCAAATCTAAAAGTCTCAACGGCATCGTAGAGAAGTGTACGGTGGTGTAACAAAATGTCACTAGGAATGGGCGTTACGTTGAGGAGTGGGGCAGGTGCAACTTCTCATGCATATCCCCAGGAGACAAGGCAGAGTGGGGTATCTATTGTTGAAACTACTACCACACCCATAAATCCTATGGATAATCCATTCTATTAGGATCAACTGCCACCAAGAATTCATCTAATTCTTGAATTTGGTGGCAACTCCCATCAGTCCTTGTTTTATGGAGTCATTAATGTGCTTTCTTTATTTAGCAAGTGTGAGTGGAGAAAAAAAAATTGTGCTGGGGATTGAAGAACAGATTGAAGGTAATGGACGTATGGTGTCATTTGAACCACACCCTGTTGGTGTCCAAAGTTAGACCAATTTAGCCTCAACTCTTCTGTATCATAGATATCACTAATACATATTTTTCCACATCATTGGATAGATGAGCTAGGATCGTAAGGCTATATCTTTCAATTCGTACAATATCCTATTATAATATTTTTAAATATATTCCCTCCTCTATCATTTTGTATAGGTTTAATATAAATTAGTTTAGGTTTAGGTGGAGTTAAGTGAGGTCATTTCCTTTCAACCACACCTTATTTGTATCCAACTGTACATTATAGCTATGTCTATCGTGCTGAATATTTCTCGTAAATTAATTATAATTGCTTCGAGATGTAACAATTGTGAAAAAAGATTCTATCTAAAAATGATATTGTAATTAAAATTCAAAAATTTGATATTCTTTCCTATCATCAGTCATAATTTTCTATGATTCCTTCCTTCCTAGTCTCTTTTAATTCTCTATTCTTTTCTATCTTACATTTCCATATTCCTTTTATTCTAATCTTTTTTAAGCACTTGTTCCTTATTCTTCTACTTATACTGTTTCTTGTATTTTCCCTAATTCCACGTCTCCTTGTTCCNTCAATTGTTAGAACAAAAAATAAGAAATTTATCTGAATTATTTTAGTACAAACCATAGTTTTTTTTTAATCTACTAGCCTAATAAACTTTAACAAATTAGTATTTCCTCATAAGTTCTAAAGAGCATGTTGCATTTAAATTCTAGGTGTAGCAGATGATGTACATTATAGTGCTGATTTAGGACCATCAATTGCACCTTCTTTACCTCTTCCTGATTTACCAACTATTGTGCCAGAAAGTCCCTTGGAATCGCATCATCCACCTCCACCTCTACCACTTGGTTCTTTTGAAACATCATCAGTAACCAAACAGTTGGCACCCCCACCCCCACCACCACCACCTCCGCCAGCTCCTCCGGATGCATCAGTCCCAGTGGGGACTGATGCATCCGGATGCACCTTCTGCAGGACTGCCGCCACCACCACCTCCTCCTCCACCTCCACCTCCACCTGCTCCAACAGAAGCTACAGAAAATGATAATTTATCACAAGGCCCTCAAGAATCGAAACAACTTGTCAATGGGGTTCCAGAGGCAGTGAAGAATCCTGGAGATGCAAGAGCAAATCTCTTGGAATCCATACGTCAAGCAGGTGGAAAAACAAAGTTAAAAAGTGTCAAAGAAAGAAAAATCGAAGTAAAGAAAAAGAAACAGGTACTAATAAAAATTATATTTTTAAATTTACTAATTTAAATTAATAGACAAAAATAGAGATCTGCATCTTGTTTCCTAATTTCCAGCATCCACATTCCTAATAACTGTATTATATTTACTGCTTAAATTCTAATTTTTTAAAATAATTACATTCTTTTACATTCTGATTTACTATCATTGTTGTGTAACTATTTTATATTTTAAGTAATGTAAATGGCCATATGCATCAGTAATCTTTCACATATACAGTACATTGCATCTGGTTTTAAGTGTGTTTTATATTTTCTAATTACTTGACACAGTTGACCCAAGATGTCTTTCTTTCATTTAAAATATACTGCCAAGTAAGCCTAATTCACTATCACTGACATCTCAATTTGCATATTGAAATCCAAATATTTTTGAAAATATGAAGTTTCGTTCTTTTTTCTTGTGATAATTTTTTTCTTTGTTGCCAATTCTGATCATTTTATCATTTAATGAATTATTATTTAAGTTTCATTAATACATTAATGCTCAGAGTTATAGTAATAATAATATCTACATAATAAATTCAGTCACCACACAGAACTCACCTAAGAATGAAGTGTTTGAAGAAAGTGGATAAGGTGACATTCATGGAAAAGATGACTATAACACAATAATGCGATTATAGTAATCTTTTTCATAAATGTCTTATCACATACACTACATACAACTCTAGAAACATTATACCATAATCACAATATTTACATTGTATTACAAAAGGCAGTAAAACTTGAACACATATCCTGTAGCCTGAAACTTTTTAAACATGTGATACAACAAAGTAAGTACCTATTTGTATGCTGTTAATCATTTCCACTAGCTATGCCTTGACTTTAAGTTATTGCATTTGGCTTAGTATCAAGTGAGTATTCTATTATTGTGATGGTGATGTACACCACCATAATAATTTCTAAAATGATTGTTGTTTTTGGACATATATCTTTTTCTAAGTATTTATCTTTGACATTTAAAAATCTGTTTTGATTTTTAATAAATTGTATTTCAAAATAAATGTTACGAGTTAATATGATTTGCTGAATTCAAGACATTACTTGCTTTACAGGAAGAAAAAGCTGGTGCAAGTTCAGGTGATTTAATGGTTGATTTATTCAATAAATTACAAATGAGAAGAAAAGGAATATCTGGTGAGCAAACTTTGTTAGTTTATAAATAATGCTTAGAGTATTAATCATCATCATCAAATTCTTATTTTAGTTTTTACAAGGTGATTAATATTACAAAAACCAAAGTGAAGATTTTTTATAACCAATTATTAAAGTTGGAACAAAGATGAATCACAAAGCAAACACCATTAATACTTTTCTAGTAACCAATTTATTGAGAAAAATGAATATTTTTGGCTTATGTAAGAAGACTACTTCAGGTTTAACTACAGAATTCGAATTTGACATTTTAAAATGGAACTAATCAAGCATTCATGATATATGAATGCTTGATTAGTTCCATTTGTTAACTTACAAAGCATTCATGACATATTATGTAGTTTTGAGTATTTAGCTCTTTTAATATTTAAGGCAATATTAAAAGAGGATTGCATTAACAACAAAGACTGTGAAGCACTGTCTGTTGTTTATGCCAGACAGTGTTGAAGATCATTGTTTGACTACCTCTTGAGAAACTTATTATTGGACATAACTTATAATTGAAATAAATGAAAAAAATGTCCTTTGTGATAATTATACCATCAAAAAACTAATTGACTTGTGTAAATGAATTTTAAATGACATTCATAAAATTATTTTTTTAATAAATTAAACATGCTTTACAATTGCAAAGAAGAATTATTAACTATTTGTGAATATATAACAAAAATATCTATAGGAAAATCCACTTCATAGGAAAGATGAGGTAAACTACTGATGGGTGATAAAATATGACATCAATGGATGGTGTGAAAAATTAAAGAAAAACTGCTACAACAACAATGCCATATAAGCACATGTTGGTAACACAGACAAAGATAAACTACCAGGTAAGGGGTAGTGTATCTTTAATCTTTCACACCCTTAGACAATATTACAGTCAACCTTTTCTTGGTTGATAACCTTATCTTTCCTATCCTTCATTAGCATTCCTCCTGTCCTTTTACAATTGAAAATTCCCACTTAACATGGTTCAAAATGAGGTAACAGTTTGAGGAAATGTGAAAAGTATAATGCTTGCTTTACACAAAATTCAACATTGTAACAAAGTGTAATCTGCTGTAAAACACAATTTTAATCTTTCAAATCTTTACCATCTAAACTAGTCTGGTCTGTATTCTATGAAAAATGAGTCAATTTAAATGAAAAAGATTTGAAAGATCAAAATTATTATAATGTTATCATTTACAAAATTATATTTTGCATCACTCCTAAAGGAAAAAAAATGATATTCTCAAAGAATAATCATGACATTTCTTGTGTATTTAACTGTAAGTATTTTTAATGTCTTAGTAACATTTTAAAGTCACTTTTGAACAGTACATGCAACATTAATGGAAGAATTGTACTGGATCTGCTTTGACATAAGTATATATGTAATTTTTTTAATGCAAAAAATGGAATACAGAAAATAAAAACTGTCTTCACTTATATAAGTTTTCTATTGCCATTCGTATAATTAAAATAATTGTATGTTAAATAAAATTAAAGCATTTGCACAATAATGTATTAATATTGATTTTGTTAACTTACAAAATATAATCATCAATTGTTAGAACATAAATATACAGAGTGTTCACTTAAACATTGTCCAGGAGCAAAAATCTTTCCAGTATTTCATAAGAGTAAGTATGTAGTGCATGCTTGTTTCAGTACTAAACTAACTAAAGGGAATCAATTTGAGACAATTTAGCATAAAATACAAATAAGCACTAACCTAAGCTCATTATGGTTATAATGGATAAAGACAACATGCAAAAATGGATACAAGTGAGCTTTATTTTGTTAGAGAATATGTTCAAAATTACCACCATCTTCAGTTGGAATACAAAGATGTAGATAGTCAGGTTTAGCATTATGAACAGCATGTAGCATTCCTGATGTCCCATTTCTCAGGTCTATCATATGTGTCTCCCCAGTCCACCAACATTATACACCAGTGCTTTTAGGTGATCCTGCAGGAAAAATTCAAGGGGGCCAATTCTGGGAAATATGATGGCCATGGAGTAGGCCTTTGTTGTCCTAGTCAGCAGTTGCCAAACTGTTCTGAAAATCACTGACACACACCTTTCTGGGAATGGAGCTGGTACACCTATCATGCTTGTATTGAACCTGTTGTGAATCATCCAGAGTCACATAACTGATCCAGAAATAAAAGATTAACTATTTTAACACTAGAACAGGCATACACCATATGCATACTCTCTTGAAATGCTGGAAAGATCTCTTGTTTCTGTATAAGTATAAGTGGACATACACTATAACAGTGTTTTTCAACCTTGAATACGCGACCCCTTTACAAGTTAAAAAAATTTTGCCGACCCCCCACGGCCATATTAAAACTCTGTCAGTGATTTTAAAAACTACATATTTAATTTTGTTTCTGTTGAGATTTAAATATCGATTAAAAAACTAATTGTACTGTAAAATAAACAGGCACAGCCTTCTCACTGAAATTGTAATTTTTTTTTTTATTGTAGTGTAGGACCTACAAACACTTGTCTTTTTCTTTTACTCGCGATCCCCCCCGTGTATGGCTTTGCGATCCACAGGTTGAAAAACACTGCACTATAAAAACACAAATGAAAATAATTTTACAATGATCGAAATTGTTCTTAATTAAATTATTTGGATACATATGTTGTTACAATGCTGCATGTGTTGTTGCTCTTTTCCAATAATTTTTATTTAAGACAATAACAAAATAGTCATATTATTATTATTATTAATCACAAGCAGAATATGAAGTTTTGAATAAAAACTGCACCAGAATTATTATTGTGTACTACTTTGAAAAAAATTATTGTTTCCATTAATTATTGTATCATATAAATGTATGAGCTTCTCTGGTAGTCTTCCTAAAAGGAATTGGTGGAAACTTGTGGTCATTGAGTTACATAAGAAGACACGACACCCGCCTATCTAACAAAATTTTGCAATATTTGATGATTGTAACCATAAAGGGAATCATGTTTTACTGATTCCCTTTATGAATTACATGAAATATATTCAATATTCAATTATCTGATAAGATTACAGACATAAGTTACTGTTAATTTGATTTATTATAGGAGTAAATCAGTTTAAAATGAATATTTTTTTTATTAGGCCGTACAAACAGTGTGAATGAAGGTGGCCAAGATCAGGCAGCACCTCCAGCTACCAGTCCCATGGAGAGAGTACTAAATATGATACCACCTCCATCTAATACGGCAGAATCTACGTACACAGATGACGATGAATGGGATTAACAAATGTACACAACTTCAGAGTTTGTATTATATATATATATAATTTGAATGATAAGCACATCTAGAGTTTTTGATAATATTAAAAGAAATGTTGATGTAAATTGATTTGTTTCAGAATCATAATTTTTGAAAAATAAAATTAAACATGCAGAAAAAAAAATTAATTTTTTTATCATTTTTGATCAAATGAATGCATTTGCATATGGAATTGTGATTAATTTTGTTTAATCAACTAAAAAGCATAAATGCATATAACATTTTCTGTCATTTTATTTCATTCAAAAATTAACTTTTTCATTGGAAAATAATGAAATGATTTTTTTTAAATATACAAAAACTAAATTTTAATAACAATAAATGTTACTTCTTTTAATTCTATCACCATATAAAGAGAATTGATCAAGATTCTTGTTACTGTACTTCTCTCTTTATTTAATATTCTGTACATTAAGAAATGTGATATAAATGATTTTAAATTTGTCTTTTGGTGAAAGTGATTGTACATTTAAATTTTATACTTATAAATTTAAAATAAAATGAAGTAGATTATTATTTGAAACTTCCTGCATGTATAGTTAATATGTGCGTATGTCGGAATTAACAATTTCTTTAAAATGCTTTTAATACAGAAAAGAATAAGCGTCAGCGTTTAGAAGAAGGAGAACAACGGCGCCAATTTCATACAAGATTTGGAAGTTCAGCATATAACAGAAAAGATTCTTCAAGAAATCATAGTATGAAATTAGTCTAAAGATATTTTGATAATAGATTATAAAATATTTTTCATGTTAAATTTATAAGGCTTTTAATAAAAATTTTGATCAATTTTTGAATTTAATATTGATTTTCAATTAATGAAGGTTTGAAACTATTTTGGAATTTTAAACATATTCAATAAATATTTTTAGTTTAGAAATAAAAAAATCCTATAAAGAAAATGTTAGTCCCAAAAAATTGTTCCATAGATATCACAGCAATAATTGCTTCAAAATTTTAGTACAGTTGAATCTTTTTAATTTTAACACAAAAGAGAATCTCAAAAAGTTTGAAATATCGAAATCTAAATTACTTGTTTTTGAAAGTTTACAATTTTTTTATGTTTCTAGTATACAGAATAGTCCATACTCTTTGATATCTTCTTACTTTCATTTTTACTTTTTTAATCATTTCAGCTTTTTAAGCTAAAGAGAAACTTCTTTGCATTCCACTCTTGGACACCATAAAAATATAGCTTAACAACTTTCTCTAGACACAAATGTCACTAAAATAGGAAAAATTGTCACCCATTTCAATGTTCCAGGAGTTACCCCAAATTGCACACATTCTGTAAATCACTAGATTACATTTTGTTTTTAAGTTTTATTTTTGAAATATTTGATAAATTGACTTTAAATAATCTAAATTTATACCAAAAATTTTTTTGAATTAACTGTTAACTTTTAAACATTAATTTTAAGTACAAATTTTGAGGA
>NW_019387223.1:0-13159 GCF_000671375.1 Centruroides sculpturatus | reverse complement strand
ATACTGTATTAATGATTTATGACTTTTAAAACTTGAATTTATCATTAACTTTGAAGCTATATTATATCTTTGACACTATGATTTGATATCTACTCTGTAGAATTAAACAGTAGATATCAAATCATAGTGTCAATTTAACAGATTCATTGATACCATTGGAAAAAAGTTGCATCAAATATGTCAATTTGTTTTTTTTTCATAAAGTATATACAAAGTAGAAGTAAAAAATTTTTTCAATTTGAGCAATCTTTATAAAATTATATGCGATGATATGAAATTGAGTCATTAGCACCTACCTGACGACATAAATGTTGAAAAACTATTATAATTAAATGTGTTCTGGAAAAGTAAGAAAGCAAGCAATAAAATATGAGGGCAATTTGAAAAGTAACTCCTCCTTAATTTTTAAATTTTTCAGATAATGCATTTTATTCAAACTAAATATACAAAATGAAATATAAATATCAATCTATTTTTCTATGTAAGAACCATAAACATTTAAACTCTTATCCCAAAGCTTCACAAGATTGAAAATACGAGTTTTCCAAAAGCTTGTTTTTTTAGAGTTGAGTCCCAAATTTCAGTTCTTTGTCTGTTTGAAACTTCTTCCTGCAAAGAAACTTTTTTCTTTGGACTAAGTAGGTGATAGTCACTAGGTACTAGATCAGACCTATAGGGTAGATGCGGCAAAAGTTCCAAACTATAGACTAGGGATAGGCAACCTTTTTCTATGTAAGGGCAACATTTAAAACTTTTGAAATGATACAGGCCACACACAAGAGAAAAAAAAAAAAAAAAAGNTGGGTAAATTACAATTCATATATGATTATACAAGTAATCATATATCAGTGACAGAAATTAACATTTCTGTCACTGATATGAACGTAATATATTCAAAATATTTGGTCAATGCTAGTTTTAAATTAGTTGTGATGTGAGTCTGTTAGTTAATATTGTGTTTTACTTTTTTCTAAATTTTTACTAAGTTGTAGTAAATAATGATAGAATTTTTGCTGCATAGTTCCTTATGTTGGGAAATTGATATATTTATTAAAAATTTTATATTAATTATTATTTTGTGTGGCGTGGACTGCACAAAATATTAATGCGGACTGCATTCAGCTTGGGGGCTGTGGGTTGCCCACCCCTGCTATAGACCGTAGACTAAAATGTTTTCTGCAACCTTCTGTACTTGTGGCTAGATTACTAATTACATAGGCTCCTTTGTTCTTATTTGAACATTTTGCATCATTGTCAAATGCTGGAATAATTCATGCAATCTTTGGAATACACTTTCAACATTTCGGTATGGATTTATGATAGTTTTTGTCCTTTCATTCAGAGCAATCACACCAAGCTCTATATTCTTCTATAGTGGATGATGCGATAAGAGATGCCATTTTAAACTGACCTTTATCACTTACTTATGAAATGACAGTACCTGTGAGAGAGAAATAAAGGTGTTTTTTTCGACTCTGAATTAAAATGAATGCAATAGAAAAAAGGCATTACTTTTTGAAACAATCTTGCATAATCTCTAATATGTTTCTTATACTTTTAGGAAGTAAATAACAAATAAAAAATCACTATCAAAAAAATAATGTACATGTAATTTATCAAAAACATTCAGCATCTAAATGATACAGTTTGCATCATTAGCATGTAATGAAGGTCACATGATGCAAAATCGTGGCAATCAGCAGTGAAAATGTTAAAAATGACCTTAATTTACAAACCATGAAAATAACATATGTTTAATCAATGCATACAACATACCAAATAATTCAAAATTATGTCCTTTGTTTTAAATATTGACTTCATGAATTCTGAATTAAAATTTTATGATAATATCATCACTTTGATATTATCATAAAATTTGAGTTCTCTATTGGAATCAACCATTTCATAGGTCTAACTCTACAGAAATATCAATTTCTTTATTAATAAATGCTTTTTAATATACAGTAAATATCTGTTATAAACATCAAATGACGAAAACTGCTAGCTTTTATTGAATAATATTTAAGATGATATGGAAATGAATAATTCTGGAAATTTTCAGAAAGAGGTAGTTCTTCTGTTAATAATTTTAATATTCAAATTATTGAGACTAATTAATGTAATGATTTATAAAAATTAAAAATAGTTAACTTGATACAATGTTTGAACATACCTCTCTGACAAATTAATTCATTGCCACTCATATTATTTCCAAACTTCATTTTAGTATAACTAGAGACCAATTGAAAAAAAGGCAATCGGTTTTTATCATTTAATATTTTATATTAACTAGACTTTAAATATATTTAATAATTTATTATATAAATTTTATTACATGAGTTACTATTTATTTTTTAAAAATTTACATTTTTTTTTTAAAATAGTATTTTACAAAATACAAGCTAAATGTAAACAGTACCAATCCTTCAATAAAAGAATATCAAAATAATTTCCTGTCATATTTGGGACTTGCATCTCAAATACCTAATATTATATGCAATGCTCTAAATCTACTTCTTCAGACTAGGTTAGTATGTTTTAATTATTTTTATGATAAATCTTGGATTGCTCTAGAGTAATTTTAATGCATTCATGGATTTTGCTCATAAGTAGAGTTGTGTTATATGTAGTTTTTTTTTTTATAAGGAAAGTATATTTTATTTCACAAGATATATTCAAATAATTCCAGGAATAGATCAAACAAATCAAAACATGCTAGGATATAAATAAATTTATTTAACATTTTTCGAAACACTCAAACTTGAGCTACAGTATACTTTCTCTAATTCAAGAAACATTGAGAAAAATTGGTTTCTTACAAGGATTACAAAAATTTTCTGTGATTTGTCTTGTATGCATTCTGTAGACTCAAAACATATTCCTGTTAAAGCTTTTTCAACTTTTGGAAAAGAAAACTTCATTAGTGGCTAAGTTGTGGTTATATGATGGCTGAAAAAGAGTAACAACTTTAAAAGAAAAACAGTTTAAGTAAATGGAACTCATGTAAAATGATCAAAGAAAATTTTGTAATTCTTGTAAGAAACTAATTTTTCTAAATGTTTCCGAAATAGCAGAAACCATTGACAAAGAGGTATTGAAGCTCAGGGTAAATGTTTTGAAAAATACTAAATAAATTTATTTATATCCTATCACATTTTGAATTTTTAGTTCATTGCTGAAAATTTTTGAGCATAACTTTAGTAAAACAGTTCAAATTGTTAAAATATAAATAAAGTAGAATAGCAGTAAATCTAAATACAGTAGAGCATTGATTATCCGACTCAATTGGGAACTCAGGTTGGTCGGATAACCGAAAAGAAGGAAAAAATACATTATTAGTATAGTATATTAGGATATTAGTATATCCCATGTAATTAGTTTATTAGTATATATATTATTATTAATCAACTTTGCGTTGAATTTTCATCAATGTTTAGCCTAACAAATTTTTTTAAAATAATAATCGTCACTATTGTATCACTAAAAATTATTTTAAAATTATTTTATTGCTCACGAAACAAACAACCACTCTTAATTAGAAAATTAAGTCTTGTTTAAATATTGGCCTTCCTTCAATGGTTGAACCGTTGATGCCAGTTAAAACACACAAAAATTTAACAAAAATAATGTTAAAGTAGCTAAGACATAGCCAAATATTGTAATGCCACATCACTAGTGGACACTTGAAATTTGCCGACTAGAACGGTCAGTTAACTGATGTGACGGTTAATCGGGGGTCGGATAATCGATGCTCTACTGTAACTTTTTTTTATCTATATTTTTCATAATAATACTTTATACTCTGAATTACATAGAAGAAAGAAAATCTATTAGAAATTTACTATATTATTTTCATTATGTACAACACCAATAATGCTATAAATAATAAAGGAATCAAACTTTAATAACAATATATAGATTAAAACACTTTTCAAGACCATTTACATCACATCATAAGTATCCAAACAACTAAATTGATTGTAATTTTAAATAAAATTTTTATGTAAAAGTATATGTTTTGTAATGTTTTTCTCTGTTATATTGTTATTAAAATTGGACTTTTTTATTATGAATAGCATTATTGTTATTGTATAAATAAAACAGGGTTGATATTGATTAAGAACATTATTCTCATTATTGAGTTAAGTCATTATATCATATTATATATACAGTGAAATGTCAGTGTAACGAATGCTAGTTTAACAAAATTTTTGGTATAATGAATATATCTTGAATCTCCCAACAATTTCCTATTCAGCTCAATGCAAAAATGTTTCAGTTTAATGAATATTATTATAACGAAAATTTCAGTTTAATGTAATAAAAATTCTGTCTATTATGAAAGAATAATTTCATTATAATGAAATCTATAAATGCATAAATCATTCATTATTAGTAAATGATGAATTTTATATCAAACATTAATTTTAATCTTTGGTTATGGTTTTATTATGAAGTTATTACACTACAGTTTATTTCTTTTTAAGTTTATGAAAAAAATGGAGAAAAACAAAAAACAAAAGCAGTTTTCTTTGAAAGAGAATAATAAAATATTAGATAACGTGCAAAAACAAAAAGATTTGCCTGACGGCCTACTGGAATGTTGTGTCACAGTATCGGATTTTATCAAAAAAAATTTTGATTAAATTAAAGAAACAGCGCACACAAAAATTAGACTTCTTTTACCAGAAAATAACAGTTTTGAACCGAAATAACAATTAAAAAGGCAGGATTCCAACTAATCAGTACTACTATATCGTTATTTTAGTTGTTCACTTGTGATATTTTTTGATAACTTTTTATTACAGATTAATTTTTATTATAATTTAATATAACTTACATTCTGAAAATGTGAAATTTGGTTCCTTATAAATACTAGTAAATTGCATTTTTAAAAACTTTATTTCAAAATGTAAGCAAATTTTTTTTTTATCAATAAATTTCTATTATCCTTGAATTTTTGACTGTATTTCAATATAATGAAATTTTAGAATAATGAAAATATTTGGATGGTCCCCTTAATTTTGTTATACTGACATTTCACTGTGCTATGTATAAATGAAGTGTGTTGAATTTTGCAATTTTATATAATTTCAAGTTTTATTATTATGCTATTATGTTACTGTAAATTATGTTTACTTTTTTCGTCACTGAATAATTTACAGTTATTCATATTGCATTGTTGTGGAATTTAATATTTGTCAAATTTTGTTTTCATTTAAATAAAATTCTTTATATTTATTGTTAAAAATAATGATTATTTATTTGTGATTTGATAATTTGGTGAATAAAATAAAATCTTTCTCAATTTATTTTTCTGTAAACCGAAAATTTATTACCTTCTAAATGTATTCAGAATATCACTCTGTATTTTAGAAAAAGTATTCAAAATACAATAATTTTAATTATGAAATATAAAATTCTTTTAGTGAACAACAAGTATTCATAAGTTTTTCTAATTTGATTTTAGTGGAGGTAATCTTACTGTTCGCATTGTATGCAGCTTAATTGTAGAAGTGATCATTTTTATTTTGACTGTAGTACTGGCAATGGTGGATTCAGCATCATGTAAGTTACTACTTTGTTGCACATTTTATGAATAAAAGTAATTTTTAATGTTTTCAATAACTAATCAAAATATATTATTATAAAATAATTTAAATTTATAATTTAATATAAATAGATTAGATTGTAATTTTAGAGTGTAAATAATAATTGAATTAAAAGAACTTGATAGTCTAACTTAAGGGATATGAGGTAATTAGAATTATATATTGTCAGTTCCTGGCTTGCTTATGAACTCCCAAATTATGAACATTTTGCACTTACAATGCCAAAACTAGTATATTAAAAAAATTATTTTTGAGCCCAAATGTCCAAATAATCAGTTTCACTTCACACATGTTGATTTGAAAATGCAGTAAATAGCATAAATGTATGATCATGCACAAATCATGCATATTGCTTCTGCACCACTTGAACAAAGGATTGACATCACATTGGCCAGGACTGACACCACTGCATCTTTATGGAAGACACAGAGAACTGTTTGGCTATTAGTTTGCTGTTTCATGAGTGTACAAAGTTTTATTGTATTGCAAGCAATTACATTTGTAGTTGGTCTGATTCAGGATGGAGGAGGTCTAAGAGACAGTGCAATGGAAGGAATTGCACTCCACTACAGATTAACCGAAACAAATACTCGTTTATTTACATAGGATTTACTTAAGAATTACAATAAAGATCATAATAACGAGTCATTATAAGCATCTCATGGCGGGTCTCTAATGTGAGAGAGAGAGTTTACACTCGAGCATGAGATGATAAATACCTGTTGTAAGAATGTTGAGGAAGTCAGACACTTGAAGATCAAGAGAAGATAGACTCCAATAAGAGGATGTATTTGACTCCTCACAGGTTAGATCTGAATTCATCTAGGTAGGAAGATGAAACTGGCTCTCTCAGGTAGGATTTGGATCAAGGCAGCAATCCACAGTAGTTGATATTGGAGGGATCTAGTCGGGAAATCTGGCATTAGGATGAACTCTAATAACAGCCAAACTGGATGTAATAGGCAACTGGCAATGACGGATGAACTGCTTGTCATCATCCAATTCTCTCTCTTATTTTTTGGTCCTCCCCTTTTTTTGCATCTTCTTTTTTGGAAGTGTTAGATTATAATCTGATAGATGACTTTTTGACAATTGTTTCTGATATATCATCAGAAGTGACATATTCAGATGTCATATCTGGACAAGGAAGCAAAGTCTGTGGGAAATAGAATCATTTTCTGTGACTACATTTTGTGTTAATAAAAATTTTTCTAACATTTATTTGAGAAATATTTTTGATATACTGTACATATATATATTTTTGATATTTAATTATATATATAATTTGACTTCTTTTAAATAAAATTCTTGATTAAATCTGTGTTCTCACAAATGTATTATACTACAATATTACACATAATAAAATTACAATATTCATGCATATGCAATATTACGTAAACTTTGTATGCAACTTTGAGAACTGTATTCTATTATCACCAATATTTTTAAACATTAAAAATATTGGTGATAATGGCAGAAAAGTTCTTTACACAATTTAGAGAATTTTAAAATGTGTTAGATTGGGCACTCGGTGTGATAAACTCAATTTTGGAATCTTTACATTTTAAAAAAAGTTACAACCTGAGTATAAGTTGACTGCTTACTATTAATTTTATTTGCATGCAAAAAATTAACATTTTGCATAAAAAGATTTGGAAAGTCATTGAAACAATATTTCATCACTTTCATTTTTACTCTTGTTTCTTATTTCATTGTCATCATGTTCTTTAGCTTCCTTGAATGGTATTGTATATCATCATCATCTGTTCCATCCAAGCTGTTGGTAACACATTTCTTACATCCCTTTATAATTATATTAAATAATCAGACCTCCGAGTAGCTCAATTTTCTCACTTTTCTCATTTTTCAGGTCATTTTCTCACTTTTCTCACTTTTGCCTAATTAAGATGTGGAACAAATCATAATTTTAAAGCCAAACGATCTGCCGAATTATCGGACTATCGGAATAGAATTTTCTGGAAGAAAATACTCGGCTCTGAGCGGGACTCAAAATCAACTGCCGCTCAGTGTTGTTAGGTTATAGGAAACAAAAATTTATTTCACGTATGTAAAAAAATCCTATATGCACTTAATCCCTCTCATTACAAATGATTTCATAGCATATTGTTAACATTAAATCACATCTATATTTCCCTAAATGTATGTTTAAACTGACTACAAGTATAATTATTCCATATAGTAAGTATTATTTTTATAAAATGTGTTTTAAAAAACTTGTGAAATATTCATTTTTTAATCTTTTCTCTTATGCTGATTATAATTGTGCATTAATTGAGAGATTAAAAAAGTAAACGAAAATGTAAATTCATATTTACATATAAAATTTACCAAATAAATTAAAAGATTCGAAGTGTTGTAAAAAGTACAACACGTGATTGCTTGTGAGAAATTTTCACACGCTTCCCAAAAGGTTAACAACATTGCAAGGATGTTGGTTTTTATTCATCTGCAGGAAAAAGTTCCTTGTTATTTATGAAATCATTAATAAAATATTATTTTACTTATTTGAAATATATTTATTTCAGGTTTATTATTTTATTTTGAAATCAATATTTACACATCTCGTAGCATTAAAAAAAATAAACAGTTTCTGATAGTGATAAATATTCTAGTATAGCCAAATTAGTGAAATCAGCATTGAAAATCCCCATTCCCATGAGAGAGAGGGTCAATTTTACACCAGGCACTTTCTCCAGATAGAGCATCAGTGTTGGAAAGAATACTTAATTCACTTTTGATTGTTAAGGAGGGACTAAATATGTATGACCAAAGCCCACACCTTATACCCATTACAAAGGACTACTGAAATTATCCCTCAGCGCATAGAATTTATCAAAAACAATTAAAAAACGAAAAGAAGTTAAAAGAATAAGAGAAACAGAAAAAAGAGCAGAACAGGAAGCACAGAAACATTTTGAAGAACAACAAAAGAAAGCTGTTCGTAACATGAATATTATGGAACTGCAGCTAAGTTTAAACCAGAAAAATGTAGAAGAAAATGAAATACGTGCGACAGGCCAAGTTTTGTTAGAAGCAGGAAAAAAAAAACTGGAGAAGGCTATTAACAGCAAGAACATGAATTAAGTATGAGCAGCATCTGTGATGCTTATTAGTGTTAAGTGTTCAAAAGCAAGAGAAAGCTGAAAAACATCCAGAATAATCTTAATAAAAGAACATTATCTTTCATGACTGATTATTTCAGAAACCAAATACTTTTTTAAGTATTCATGGTTTACTGGAAATACAGTAGCCGTTCGTTATATCGCACTTGTCTGGAGACAGAAAAAACGCGATATAACCAAGTAATAAAAATTCTGGGCTTTTACTAAACAGATTATAAACTCTATGGAATCTATATTCTTTCATCAGCAAGTGTTTCTGATATAAAATAAGCTTAGTTTTTCAATCCTAAATTTTATTTATGGTTATATTGTATTAATTACGTTTATGTAAACATAAACGTAATTAATACAATTTACATACATTTAGCATTATTGTTTCTTTAGAATACATTAGAATACGATACATTTAGCATTATTGTTTCTTTAGAAATGGCATTGAAAGACAAATACTGTCGATATAAAAACATCAATTGTGATTTTATTATACAGTACTATATAAATCGCTATTAGAAATTCGTGTAGTTTATATTTTTCAATAAAAATTATAAATGCTGTAATTGAAAATTTAAAAAAATAAATACTGAATATATAATAGAACATCAAAACTTATAAAATTACAGAGTAAAAATTCTCTAAAAAGCAAAATAAAGTTACTACTGTATAAAAATTTTAGAACTTTCCATTCAAAATTAAAGAAATCTTTTCCTTACACATTATGCCATGAATTTGAAATTTCACACCTTTATGTGAATTGACTCAATACCATTAATTCACATAAAGGTTGAAATTTCGAATTCACAGAAACTTGTAAATGAAAAGACTGTACTTAAAACTAATAAATAAACAACTTTTATATCAAAAGGAAACAGATGATAATCAATCTATCCACCTGTTCTGCATATTTAGATCTTAACAAATTTATTGTTTCACCTTCAGTGGTAGTTTTAAGGACAATAGTAGAAAAATACTGTATTTCGTTGCAAATAGAAATTCAGTGGCAGTCGATAATTTAAAATTTATTGACTCAAATGCTCTTAAAATTTGGGGGACCAAGAAAGCACGATATAAGGACTGACTACTGTATTACAGTATATACAGAAATTTTTAAAATGTGTTTAACCATAACAGAATAAAAAGAAAATAACAACTTTTACTGCTATTTTGCTGAGTTTTTCTTCTGTGTTTTCACTTCATTTTGTCACTATTGCACTCACTTTTTATTCACTTTTTCTTTATTTTAACTCACTTTTCCAGAGGAAAAATGGCACTCCCAGGCCTGAATAATACTTTAAATTCCATAATCTTCTGTTTGTAGGTGTAAAGGAACTCTGGTGATCTAATGATCCAAAGCAACAATCTCTCATAATTCTACTGTTATTTGAAATTTTTCAAGAAAATATATGAAATTTTTATTAGTTTTTATCTATACAATTGATTATGAGAATTAGTTGCATTCAATTACAATTTTCTTGTCAAAATAACTTTAATTAGAAACAAAATTTTTTAAATATGTATTTACAAACATCTGGGAATTAATCAGCATAAATAAATTTTTGATTTCTTTCTTAGTAATTTTTATCAATTGCACTTAAATCATACTAGTCAATTTGAAAATTATACCCAAAAGATTTATCTTTTATAGAAAGAAATATAAACATCAACTTATATTATAAATTGCAAGTTGTAACTTAGTTTCTTTTCTATTGATATCAATAAAATTAATAAAAATTATTGAGCAAAATCAAGATAATATTTTGTATGTCAAGTAGGCTTCCATGTATGTGCATTCTGCCATAGGAAATACTCCCTTACATATTTTATGTTTATTCTGGAAAATGTACTGGCAGTTTTATGACTGTTGAAAATGAAACCAANTTAGTGGCTAATGGAGTTTATCAGAATAGTGTGTATGGTGTTGCTGCCAATTTACCAATGCAGTATTCTAATGCTGTTGTTCTTGGAGCGGTAAGATTTATACAACATTAATTAACTCGATTTTATTTATTACATTTTAAACTAATTAAAATTATTTAATTTAATTTACAATGTGTCATTTGCTGTATAAACTGATTTAGTTTTTTTTTAATAAATACAAATCTTTACTAAAAAAACTTGATTATAAAATTATATGAAAACTTAAATATTTTCACTTATAAAACTTCAAAATGTATTTTCAAATGTACATTCCATTTCATTTAAAGATTAAATTAGATTGAATTTGCTCTAAAACAATGATATATAATAGTTTGTTTCATAAAACTATGAAGTTTCAAAGAACATTTCTATGGATTTACCAAACAATTAATTTATGATAAAATTAATTTTTTTCAAGACTATAAAAAACCATTGCAAAATATATAAAGTAAGCAACTTTTTATTTTTTAAACAAATTTATGTCATGATAAAGTAGTAAAGATTTTTGATTTTATAAATTCGTTCATTTTTCATTTTTTAAATATTTAAAATGACATATGTTATCCACATTTAATCAATATTTGTATCCTAAAGTCATATGTAAATTAATTTAAATTACTCTAAATTAATATCTAAGTCTATCTTTAATTTAAAATTTAATTAAATCAACTTAATATACAATTCTTAATTTATTTAAGTTTTACTACAATCTCTGAAATTACTTATTTGTGTTTTTGTAGAATATAAGTGGAACATTGACATCAATAATTAATATTATTTCAATTGCTGGTAAGAAATTTTTCATTTTTTTATTTATACTAAAATATTTATTTTATTAGTTACATACAGGGATGTAAACAGAAATTTATGAGTGTGAATCACCTGTATTGCTGATGGCTTGCATACTTAGCATAAATAAATAGGCTGTTGTAAAAATGCAACAGCCCAAGATTATTAGTAATACATTGTTGAAGGACCTGCCCTATTTGTGTGGCAGCATGTTGCATGTCATATGCAAACAATGTGACACCTGATAATGCTCGATTAAAAAAGACTGAACAAGAACAAGTATTAAAATTCATTCTTCTTTACCTTGTGGCTGTTCATATAGCATAGTATTTGACTCTGATGTGTCTGTTTTCTGTTTTATCCAATAGTCAACTGCTTGTGGCATTTTTACACTATTTACTTTTAAACTTGTGTGGTATAGCAATGGAAGCCAGCAGAGAGTGACAGGCAGAAAGGGATTAATGTGGGAAATGTCACTCCTTGCTGCCCATGTGGTTACATTCCTGTACATAATAAATATATGTATATATAGTATATAAGATGTATTTATTTTTGAATTAATATTTTTTAAAAATAAGTAATTAAAATTGTATCATTAATTAAATATATTATTAAAGGATCCTGTGATTGTTTTAGATATAATAATAATGTAATGTTAATTATGTACCTCAAAGCCTGTTACCAGTGTGAAATTAACTTCAAAAAACAATAAAGTAAAATTTCACAAACATTTTTGAACCTTCAATGGTTCTTCTTCAGGTGGCGACAAATTTCTGTTAGGGTGCCTGTAAATTGTTACGAAACTGTCTTATAATGGTAGTACATATGTGGTAAATGCCTGTAACAGTTAGACTCCACCAAAAATACATGGAAGAAATTGAAATGGTTTTATATCACCATTATGTCCAGTTACAAGGAACAAACAGTCTTTGTTTACAAAGACTAATAGAAACTATGTATTTAATTATATTTTAATTGAAATTTTAAGTTTTTATTTGCATTTTTAAGTTTGGTCTATTACTAGTGAACATTTTAAAACTGTTTTGCACATTTTTACAGAGACATAGCCTCTAATAGAAAGTCATCTCTGTAAAGGAAGATTGGACATGATAGAATTGGATATGAAGACATTTTAGTTTCTTTCATGTATTTGTAATGTAAAATACTATCAGCAATTTTAATTGAAAGTTAGACCCCACATTATGCTCTTCCCTAAATGTCCTTTCTCACATTCCAAAAAGACTAAGTAGTGTTGGCTCAGCAGGGGTTTACAGTCAAAGTTTAGAATATTAGAATTAAAACTTTATACTCAGTTACAAAGGATGTTGATTCTCAATAATTGTTATTTAATATTAACTTAGCTTTCATGCAAAGATGTTATGTAAAGAATTTTAAGAGTAAAAATATATATTCATTTCATTATTATTGCAAAATTATTAGAAATTTTATTACTGATTTGATGATATAACTGAATTTATCTATCAAAATAGCTGGATAATTATTCAGAATCATTGTTTTTTTTAATGAATATACTACAATTAATAACTTCCATATCAATGACACAATTCAATATTTTAATAATTTCTATTCTGGATGTATTAAAATTACTTGTTTTGGACAATCTAATACTTCTCTAACATTACAGTTTTTTTAAAATAAAAGTTTAATGAATCTGGTGTTTTTATGTTATTTTGGATAATG
>NW_019387222.1:7473-13569 GCF_000671375.1 Centruroides sculpturatus | reverse complement strand
CACTATTTTTGTGTAAATAAATAACATACAACATCGAGAAACGAATAATACGAATTTTTATTCAATATAATAATCGAATAATTAATATGACATAAATTAAAACAAATTGCTTCATTCTGTATGCAAATCCAATAATATAAATCCGAATTGAATTGGACGGTGATTTAATAAAAAAATGAAACTAATAAACACACTGTCCAAGAATTTTCTCATAATATTTAATTCTTTATTTTGAAATCTTGTTTATTTGTGTAGAAATAAATCCTTAAAAAATAAAAAAAAATTGGATAAAATAAATTCTTTCTGTACACAGAATTATATATCTAATATATTATACGATTTGAGAATATTACAAATACGTAAATCATTCAGTGATCAGGTCAGGAGTATTCGTGGGTCAGAGGGTGTGTATGCCCCAGAACAATAAATGAATAAAGAACCCACGTGATAAATGCTTAATGGTAATTCGTGTGGTTTTTTAACAACTTTATAAAGACGAATAAATTAAACATTCCGATGTATGTATAGTACAGTACAGTACTGTACAATTGCTAGACAAATCTTTTGTAGTTTCTGATTTAATTATTTTGTTTTTGCTTATTAAAATTAATTATCTTTTTATTATCTTACTGAATGATAAAATAATTGTTTTTTCTATTCGATTGAATAAAAATTTCATATTTATAGTTACGGATAATTCATTAAATGCTGTTATCATAGTAAACACGGAAACTTATTTTATAAAACTACAAAGATGCTGAAAATACTCAATAAAAACTTTCATAAATAAAACTTAAATTCCATATTAAATTCTATGAATTAGAAATTAATTTTATAAAAATTACGTTTACATTTTATAATTAAATTTATAAATTATAACACGAAAGCAATGGCGACTGTGATTTTTTTTTCAGATTTTAAATTTCAGTTAATTAAAGGTTTAACAAATTTAAAATTAAAGAAAGCATCTAATTTAATATTATCGCATTGATTTATCATAGCTCTAATATACATTATTATTATTATTATTATTATTTTGTACGGTACACACGTGTTAATACATAAAATAAACTAAATAAAATCGAATAATATTCTTAGATTTAATTTATATATTATTTTTCTCTTTTAAAATTTCATATGAATTTATCCTATTTTCGCCTGAGGCCGTAACCAAACACTGTGGGTGTAATCAAACACGCCCATGTAACTTTATACTTTAAATCCATACACCCTCAAAATGTAACAACGAAGTAAAATATTAAAAAACATAATACTTTAAACTTATTATAAATGCTATATTTATAGGAACAAGAATTAATATGAAATATTTTAGGGTTTTTCTCTATTTGTTTTTAATAATTATCAATTTACAGCTTATATAAAGAGCGAAAATGTAATCTAAAACACCAAAATTTATTAGTTTTTATTCATTTTCTTAAATTTTACTTATTTTATTTATTGGATTATAATTCAATATTTTATTTTTATCTTTTCCATGATTACAACATCGATACCTGTTTTTAATTACCGCAGATTTTCCTGCGAATTGTCAAATTTTTTTATTATTATTTTAAAAATAATTAAATTAAAAATAATAAATGTTGGCTATTTCATTCAAATTACAACCATAGTTTCAGTGATATCTGGAATGCAGTAGTTATATTTATTTACTCTTTATTTTCATTCAATTAATTAATATCTTTCAATTAATTAGAAATAATAAAAGTTTAATTTCAGTATAATATAAAGTATACTTCCCCCCTTTTGAGGAGTATAGAGGATTTGAATAATTGAATCTCTCCTCTCTAAGAGCATAAGATATTCAAGAATAAATTTTAAAAATCATATTAAATATAAATAAAGTATAATAAATTTTCTTTCTTATATCAAAAATGTAACCAATGCAATGAGGAATATTCATTCCACTCACTGGACAGATAATGTGATTATATTGCCATCTATGAAGAAAAAATAGCAATAAAAATAAATAATCGTGCCAATTAAGAATTATTTTAAAAATAATTATTTCACGTTAATTATTTATTGTAGCTGTATAATCCGATTAAGTAACTTATTAGAATAGGAATTATACAATTGATTTATTACAATTATTATAAATTAATGAAATATTAGATGAATGGCAATTTCGCGATATAAAAGAAATCATTTCTGCAGTTAGTTATTATGAAAAAAATCAATATATTTATTATTTTATATATAGATTGTATACAGAAATATTATTTATAATATAATATGTTATCCACTTTTATATTATATGTAATATGAATTTAAAGTTTTACGCGAAAAGAATTACGTTAATTATGCAGACGTATGGTAGGATAGTAGAAATGATCGACCGAAGCAACTCGGCAGAAATTATTATTTAAAATACAGTCGAACCCCCTATAACACGGGATCCTATAGTTCGGATTCCTATATCACGGTGAAAAAATTGCGACAGTATTAGTACAAACACGCTAAAAAACTCCTACAATTCGGTAAAACGTCATCGCCGACTCGTGTCGCGACAAGATTGATCGAATCTAGACCAATAGTGGATATTGTACGAACCGTTGAGTTTAAATGAGCAGCGGACCTACTAAAAACCATTTATTATTTAACGTCCCAAAGTTCACCGAATTTTTCGCAAAAAAAATTCGATGACAAGCTCCATGACGAAAACAAGCTTAAGCAATGGCGTCATCGAACAATTCTGGGTAACTGGGCACTGGGTAAGTAATTCTACAATTTTTTTGTTTATAGCATAGTTTATATGGATTATTCCCAAAAAATTATACGTATTTTTGAAAGGTTGAGTCGAATTAGTCTAGAATCGATTACTTTTATGAAAGAAACCTTTCAAACAGCCGTAGTCCGTAAACTGCATACGTGCCGGGCTGTGATTGGCTCATGTATTCAAGGACTCTTAGAAAATCAATTTCATAAAGAACGGAACGTGTCTACCGTGTTATAGGAGGGTCGACTGTATAAGGAAATATCCTAAAAATTGTCTGGAAAAGAAATGTCTACTGAAATGTACAGGAAAAACATGTACAGAAAAGAATTTAAAGAAAGAAATCACCAAGAAAACATCGCCACGAAATAGATTACCGAAGAAGAAAAGTTTAGGAAAGAAATATCCAAAAATCTTTGAATATTTCTTAAATAAATTATTTCGTAAAAAATAAATGTCCGAAAGAGGACTGTCTGGAGAAAAATGTTCGGGAGAAAATTCTAAATACGAAATGTTTAGGAAAGAAATTTCTGAAGAAGAAATGACCAAAAAAGAAATGTTTGAAGAAGAAATGCTTTTAAAAAATGTCCCAATGTTTACGAACGAAATATCAGCGGAAAAAAGTGTAAAAACTGAATGGAAAACTTTTCCCAAGAAAAATTTATGGAAAAAAACCCTTAGAAAAAAGAATTCAAGGAACAAAATTTTCAGGAGGAAAATATCTGGGAAGAGTCGTCCAGGAAAGAAAGTATGCAGACAAAATGTCCAAAAAGAATTGTCTAAATCAGTTTAGTTTAAAAAGAAATGTCTAAAAAAGAAATTTTCAGGAAATAAAAGGTCTGAAGAATGTGAAAGAATGTTTAAGAAAAAAATGTCAAACGAAGAAATCTCTGGAAAGAAATGTCTGGGGAGGAAATGTTCAAGAAAATAAACGTCTGAAGATGAAATGTTTAGAAAAGAAATGTGTTTAGGAAAGAAACGACCGAGGAAGAAAAATTTCAGAAAAAATTGACCAAAAAGAAATGTCCGGGAAAGAAATACGCAGGACAGTTCTGGAGAAGAATTGGCAGGCAATCTACAGTCGACCCCCCTATAAGATATAGATACATTCCATTCTTTGGAAACAGTAAAAAAAACCTATAAGATTTTTTTACTGTTTCCATTCTTTGGAAACAGTAAAAAAACAGTAAAAAACCCCCTATAAGATATAGGGGGTTTTTTACTGTTTTTTACGGATACCGGTCACAATTTTTTCGTAGTTTTATAGGAATCGTAATTATAGGGACCGTAATTATAGGGGGGTCGACTGTAATCGACACAGCAAATTATCAGATCCCGAAAAATTTTCGTCGCGCTTCGCTCGGACGGGCTGGCCACGTGGAGTTTTCCGGGTTTTTTCCACGTCTGTAATGCCTAAATAGGGCCACTTTCCCATAAAAGATCTCCCGGAAGGCATCTCCTTAGGTAGATCGCCCAAGTGTTGCGTTGCCATAACTTAACAAACAATAGATAAGCGTTTGCATGGGTATCGGCTGATTTCTGGAAACTGCGAAAAGTTCGACAGGCTGAAGAATGGAAATGCGAAAAAATGAAATTGTCATCATATTTTTAGTTTTATTAAATAACTTCATTTCTAAATGCATTTTATATGTGTAAAGTCGTAACAGATCATTTGTTATTGTTCTCCGTATATAAATTCTCTTTGTATCGGTTAAAATACTGGTCCCTCAAATTCGCTAAGTAGAAAACTTCTTTTGTGCATATTACTGCCGAAAATCGATAGGTTTTGATTTCGAGAGAGACTCGAAATACCACGAACCGTTGGCGCCAACCTTTTAAATATATTGGGCGGAGTGGAAACGAGACTAAATTGGCCGTAAAGCTTTGAAAGGAAAATAAATACAAATTATTCAGATCTGATGTTAAGTTCAATGCTGTCGAAGTATTCTACAACACAAATGGTACTAAATTACAAAGAAATAATTTTTCCGTATTCCCGAATTATTGGATGAGCTCGAGCTTCGTGGGTCCATGTAAGATGGCGCCACTTCCTGGAACGTTTGATAGTCGGCAAGTTGTCACCTATGGATTCCATAGTCGCGTGTTCGTGCTCGCTGGAGGGTTCTCAATTTGTTTTAATTAATTATTTTTTATTTTCACTATAAACCGCGACCACTTTCGAGTTAATTTTATTTTCATCTAAATAATGTAGTATTCCGATATCCGAATCCTTTGCAGATATGCCACGAAATGTCATTTAAAATGCTACAAAATTTACAATTATCGATAATATTTTACGACCGTTCTTTCTAATAAGCCAAATTATCTAAACAAAACCTTTTGACATATACAGTAAATATATGCGCTTGCTTTTAATAATACAAATGCAAATATTAATCAACGTGCCATTCGATAATTACATTTTTTTTTTATTATTATTTTTACAATTTATGATCCTCCTTTCAGGTAAGTGCTACCAGAGTCGACAGATATAGGCCTACTGGTCCTTGCGCTGCCAATAGCTCTAATGCTATTGTACTAACTGGTTTAATAAATATTTCTGCCACTTCGATCGCGTGTTGTCCGAAGTTTGGCTGGAGCATATGGAGAGTCAGCTGTAAACATTCGAAATTCTTTTAATATATGAAATTTTCTCGTTTTTAACTCAGATATTTCTTTTGTCTTTTTAAAAGGACTTGTTTTAATTCAGATTTAAACATTATTTATTTGTAAATGCAGTTAATATTTATATTTCTATTAACTGTCACTTTCAAGATTTTATACTTATATATTGATTAGACTGTTTGTTTGTTGCTTACAATTTGTGTTCATTTTTAAATATTTTGGGGAGTTTTCGTTAAGGGCAAGAACAAAAAATTTATAGTTAAGCCTGCATGTACGTTATTAATTTAATATGGGATGTCTTCGGGATTCCTGAGAACTCTCTGAAGCAGGAAGTAAAGGGAATGATGAGAATTACATAATCTAATTATGGAAATGTATAGAAATGTTAAACCATATGTTAAGATAGAATAGATTTAAAGTGTTACAAAAAATATAAGATAGGGTGGCATTGGTGTTTATGAAGGTTAGGACCGTATTTTTTTTTTTTAATTTATTAATATTAGGTAAATTATTGTGGTTTGCAATGAGAAGAGATATGATATATGTTATTCACAATTTATAGTGTTTATTAATGAGACAGAGAGAGAGATTAAAGTTGAAAAATGTTAGGAACAGCTTAGAGAGGGAGATTAAAAGTCAGTAGATTTAATTGTAATTGTAAAAGCCGTACTGTCCTTTTTAATTCTAATATTATTTTTAATTGTCTACTTGGACTTAATTTATTAATAGGACATAAG
>NW_019387222.1:0-5328 GCF_000671375.1 Centruroides sculpturatus | reverse complement strand
ACGTAGGCCTAAACGTCTCGGCTTGTGCTATTTTTCTGACGTATAAATTTATTTTTAACTCGTCAGTATTTTTGTTTTCCGGATAGTTTTATAGTTTATCATTAATTCACTATACTACTTATTAATTAATTGGCTTTACCGATACTAAAAGAGATAATTTAATTAAGAAAATGTTAATAAAATAAATATATTGAATCCGAATGTACCGATGTAAAATGAATGGACGTCATAGGATTTGCCGTTTAATTCTTTACATTAATTTAAGCTTCGTGGCAAGTTAACTGAAATTAAATCATTTATAAAGTAAACGACTATCGAAGGGATTATTTTGCCAAGTAGCAACTACAAAGAATTCTATATTAAGATTATAACTAAGCGATAACTTATTTTAATGATGAAGACTTTCAAAATGGAGGAATTAAATATACGCCACCGATTTGTAGGCCACGTTTTTTTAATATAATAAGAGTTACACGTGCTACAGAATAAATTTTTAGTGATTAGAGATTCGGCCGTTACACTATAACACAAACGTAAACCAATCGTTATTGATTTCTCTACCGTCGATTACGGCTTAGACGTGCTGATAATAAAATAAATATATTATAAACTATGTTACATGGATTGTTAGTTAAAATTTCGTAAATTATTCCCTTATACAAAAGCAATTTTTGGATGCAGTTAATTAATCCGGCGCAGTTCGATAAACCCCCAAGGTTATATTTAAAGAAAATAAGAATTTTTAAGTTATTTATTTTAATTTTCTATTTGTTAAACGTCAAAATATCAGAAAACCTTTTTTATTGGACTCTCTCTACCATTCCGTCGACGGATCATAGAGAAGCGTTTATTACGGGATTTTACTGGTAGAGAATTGGAGGAAGCTTAAATATATTTGTTTTAAACGCTGCCATTGGATGCCGGAAGGATTTGTTTTGCGGAGGAAACGATTAATTAAAGTGGAGCAGGGAGAGTATCTCCGAAATCTACTTACACCTCCAGCACTCGTCAGTTACATCTTTAGCGCCTCTTAATAACACTCCTTCCGCATTTTTATAACTTTCTTTTCGTTTAGTCTTTGGAACGTCGCGTCGTCGAGAAATTTTATATTTTTCCTCTAACCTTTAGGAATTACGGGATTTTTGATACGCATCAAAATCAACGGATTTGATTCATCTGCATCAAAAATCGAGAAATTAACATCGCAATCAAAGGTTTACGAGTAAATTTTTGGAAAAAAGACCGTATTTATTTTGTGGCGGATCCATAACAATTTGACTAGGTTCGTTTATTTTCGAGTGTCCAAAATTCTATCGGATCAATCCGATAATCGAAGTCGGCTTTCTATTATTAACGTCTGACGTCGGTCAATTTTTTCCCTTTCGAATCGAAGACATTTCCTACTTTTCCAGAATGTTAAACCTTACAAATTAATCTTATTATTTTTTTAACGCTAATACTTTATAGGAATTCATCAGGCTGCAATTTCCTACCTATAATAGACCTATAAATTCCCACTGTCCTCGTTCGTCTTTCCTTAATTTCGAGAACGGACTGAGTTAGGTAAAAGATGAGACCAGATATGGAAACCTTAGGGGTGGGAAACCCCGATTAACTATATGCAAACTTCTATGCAAACCGGAAGTTACGTTATTTCAATTCAAAACTTCCCCGAAAGCAGTTAATAGATGACCGGCACGATTCCATTGTTAATGATGTACGGGTCAAAACACTACAGTACTAACTTGAGGTGGAGAGCATATATTTTAAATAAAATAAATTAAAAATAAGATTAAAAATTGCAGCCCGGCATTGTGAGGATATCACAGTAAATAATTGCTTGTAGTATATGTATTACTAATAAATACAGTAGTAATATATTATCATTAACAAAATAATAGAGTTTAATCTTCGATATTAATTACATAGAGGATCGGGTTTGAAGTTATTGTATTTAACTATAAATTCGACCCGCCTTCTATAAAGACTTATACAATAATCGTTCTATCTTCTCGGGTGTTCAAGTATTTAGACCTTTGCACTAAAAATTTTCATTAATTACTCGACAAATGCATTCGGGGCCATCGGCCCCGTTTGGTGCCATAAATTAATAAATGCACGGAATTCTGCCCGCCAACAAATTCATCGATCTTTGATATTTTCATTGTTTCTAAACGGAATACCAGATCTTTATTTTATGGAACGAGTGTCGTATCGTAAAAGTAGAGATAATTTTTCTTTCCCACATACGATTCCATCGATTTATTTCAAAATGTTTTTAAAGCAGTTAATGCATTATTAATCTGAACGACAAAAGAATCATTTCGTCTTTTTTTTCTTCTAAATTTATAAAAATTTTATATATTTCGAACTTATTAAATGTCAGATTACCACGACGTTTCTGTCCATATGGTGGTAGGAAATGGTGGAGAATGATTCACTACATCCGAAACACAATAACACATTTAAAAATAGCCGGAATGAGCTACTAGATAAAATATTCCACAAATTTTATCAACCGAAATTTCGAGCCGTGGTAAAAAGAAATTCTGGTGTTTAGACGTTATTACGTATGCTCAAGTATATAAAAAAAAACATAACAACGAGTTGCTTAACTTTCCCAGCCACATTTGGTGGCTCCATCTGTTATCATATTTTCTTAAATATTTTTATATTTTTTAACTATTATAAAACGGCAAAATGCTTAATTTTGAAGGTAGAGATGAGTTTTATAAAAAATTGTAAATGCTAATAAGGAGTAAAATAGTCATTAATTCCCACCCTACTGGAGATACACTCAACTCCCTGTATCTCCCCACCCTCTCCACCTTTAATCACTAAAATTTAATAGCATCGATCCCCCTAATAAACAAACCTTTCTGCGAAATTTCAGAAATTTTCGAAAAAAAGCACGAGAGTTATTAAGCTTCAAACAGGGCGAATAAAATCGTGCCCTTCCACACACTAACATCCATACATACAGAAATTACCCCCCGAATGTTTTTTGCATTTCTCGACGTTTCATGGTATCCCCGTCCAAAAATATAAAAGTCTTGTTTTTTGACCGATGGCCACACAGTACTTTCTCTCCGTTATATACAACAGCCGGGAACATAATAGAAAAGAGAAGTTTTATATTTATATTTAATTTTATTTTCTTATCGAATGCCGTTTCGTTTTGGCAGTTTCTACTTCGTATTAATTTTTATTTTTTAATTTAATTTTTAGAGACGAACTACCGAAACGTATTAAATATTCACGGAACAATACTTAATTAAAATTGTTTTCGTATTTTCGATATTAAATAAAATAAGTTGATACTTTATTTCGCCGTTCGATTTTTTTAAATTTTATTATTATTATTATTATTATTATTTCTTTTTTACAGGATTATATCTTACCGTCGGCGTATTATTATATCATTAGTGTTTTGAGCACTAACGCTTTATTTTAATAATGAAAATCCTCTATTAATTAATCCTGTAAACAAACTTCGTAATGAAATTATATATTTAAAATACTGTATTATAAACGAGAGTAAAACCTCGCTCTGAGCAAATAAAAAATTACCATAATTTATAAAATCAGAATGTGTCTTATAAATTAAAAATATGTTTTTAAAAATATTTCGGTTTATTTTTCAAAAATATAGAATTTTCGGTATGTGTTGAGAGTCGAGTTTACACAATTTTGTCACCGACGATATTTAAATGAAAGCTTTAATGTCAATTGTTTAGTAATTTTCGTGGAGTTAATTGCCAAAAAATTAGGATATTTGTGAAATAACTTGGATTTCGTTTGGAAAGGTTTATAGTTTTCTTTCCCGGATATTCTATATAACAGTGGAAAAGTATAGCATCGGTCAAAAAAATGACCCCTCCCAAGATTTTTATACTTTTTGACTCAGGACACCTTGAAACGTCAAAAAATGGAAAACAAAGAAAAAAAATTCGGATTTTTTTTGCAAAAAATTCTGGGGTGGGGACACGATTTTATTTGTCCACTTTGAAACTTAACTTCCGTGCTTTTTGTCGAAAATTTCTGAAATTTTGCAAGGAGGTTTGTCTATTAGGGGAATCAACGCTATTAAATTTTGGTGATTAAAAGTCGAGGGGGTGGGAAGATAATGGGGTGGTGTGTATCTCCGGTAGGGTCGGAATTAATTAATGATGATTTTACTGGTTATTAGCATTTATAATTTTTTTTTTTATAAAACCCGTCCTTACTTCAAAATTAAGCTTTTTGCCATTTTACCATAGCCGAAAATATAAAAAGTTTTTAAATAAAATAAATTAAAAATAAGATTAAAAATTGCAGCCCGGCATTGTGAGGATATCACAGTAAATAATTGCTTGTAGTATATGTATTACTAATAAATACAGTAGTAATATATTATCATTAACAAAATAATAGAGTTTAATCTTCGATATTAATTACATAGAGGATCGGGTTTGAAGTTATTGTATTTAACTATAAATTCGACCCGCCTTCTATAAAGACTTATACAATAATCGTTCTATCTTCTCGGGTGTTCAAGTATTTAGACCTTTGCACTAAAAATTTTCATTAATTACTCGACAAATGCATTCGGGGCCATCGGCCCCGTTTGGTGCCATAAATTAATAAATGCACGGAATTCTGCCCGCCAACAAATTCATCGATCTTTGATATTTTCATTGTTTCTAAACGGAATACCAGATCTTTATTTTATGGAACGAGTGTCGTATCGTAAAAGTAGAGATAATTTTTCTTTCCCACATACGATTCCATCGATTTATTTCAAAATGTTTTTAAAGCAGTTAATGCATTATTAATCTGAACGACAAAAGAATCATTTCGTCTTTTTTTTCTTCTAAATTTATAAAAATTTTATATATTTCGAACTTATTAAATGTCAGATTACCACGACGTTTCTGTCCATATGGTGGTAGGAAATGGTGGAGAATGATTCACTACATCCGAAACACAATAACACATTTAAAAATAGCCGGAATGAGCTACTAGATAAAATATTCCACAAATTTTATCAACCGAAATTTCGAGCCGTGGTAAAAAGAAATTCTGGTGTTTAGACGTTATTACGTATGCTCAAGTATATAAAAAAAAACATAACAACGAGTTGCTTAACTTTCCCAGCCACATTTGGTGGCTCCATCTGTTATCATATTTTCTTAAATATTTTTATATTTTTTAACTATTATAAAACGGCAAAATGCTTAATTTTGAAGGTAGAGATGAGTTTTATAAAAAATTGTAAATGCTAATAAGGAGTAAAATAGTCATTAATTCCCACCCTACTGGAGATACACTCAACTCCCTGTATCTCCC